>NW_019524961.1:1083291-1193272 GCF_002814215.2 Seriola lalandi dorsalis | reverse complement strand
CCACCCCATTCCTGACACCATCACTTAGCAACTTTTTTTTTGACCAATATGCACAACAAAAGAGAAATTCAAACATGTGCTTTTAAAAATGTATGCAATGTCTTAATTGTTATTATAGTGCATTCAGTAGTATTGTTTTTGCTGTTTTAGGTTAGATGGCTGCAATATAAAATAAATATATATTTTTTTATATACAGTATATTGTATAATCATTAGATTATACTGCTGGTACTATCAATGCAGCTGCAGCTACTAATAGTACAACTACGGTTCACATTAACAATAAGAGATGATGTCTCAAAGTTGCCTTTGTTGGTGTCTTTTGACCACATCTCATGGTCTTCTTCAGTGAATGGAACTGGCTCAGTTGAAATCCTGTGATTTAAACGTGAAGCACCAGAGCTAGTTTCATTTGTTCATGATAATGGGATTTAATGTCTTGTCGTACCTTAAAACTGCCGGTTGTCTCATAACCAAAGTTGGCCTTTTTTGTGAGGGATCCCTCACTGTCGCTGCTGTGGATGAGAAAACATTGGACAGAGGATTAGACTGGAAAACTCAGTGTATCCATATACTGTAGCAGTGACTCTAGCTATTCAGTAAATCTTGTTTGTAGTTTACCTGTCTTTGAGAGTGTTGAAAATAGACTGCTTGACCTGAGGCTCCTCCCCTCTGATGGCCTTGGTGCTTTGACTCAGGCTCCTCGGGGGTATCTCCTTCAAATAGAAAGTAAGCAAAGTAAAAAAAAAAAACATTAAAAAACACAAGACACAAAACAAAGAGACAATTTAATACCTGAAAATAGCTACTAAGCTCCTCATAGCTGGCACTTACAGGCTTTTTAGGTAGAGCTGGAGGGAAATCCTTGGCAACAAACTTCCCTGGTGACTTAAAGCTGGGCTTGGGGGCCTCGAGTGCTGTCACCTTGGCAACAGATGCAGGGCTCCTTCCCAGGCTACCGCTCGCTGGGGCAGACGACATCAACAAATTGGAGGACGTAGACAGAGGAAAAGCGTAAGGGTTCATGAGAATGGGAGAGGTAGAGGAAGGAAGGGAAACTTCTGGTTGAACTTCTCCTCTAGCGTCAAGACTTCTGGACCTCCTGCGCTCGTCAAACCTGAGCCGCTGCCTCGCTCCAGAGCGGCCTCTGGTCTGTGGGGCGCTGCCTGGTGTCGAACTGTTAAATTTACTGATGAGCTTGTTGATGGGAGCCAGGGAGTTGGTGTCGATCGTCGGGGCAGGCTCCTCATCAGTTGATGCTGGAGGTTCTGGGAACGACTCTGAAGGGGAATCTTTTCTCTGTTTTCTCCCACTGTACCTCCCCAAAGAGCCAGTTAAACCGGAGCCAGCTTTCTTGACCCCTCTGGGTCCCACGCCGTTTAATTTGACAGGTTTCAGCCCTGCTTCATTATACTCCTCCGTATCAGTCGAGTCTTTGTTTTTCTCTGCTTCATTGCCTGTTGGTTTGAGTTGAGCTTTTGGCCTTTCCACCTGTCTTTCTCTTCCAGCTCCACCTTCCTCGTCCCCTTGTGTTCCTGCTTGACCATCCCCTGGAGGTCGCTTAAGCGGGCTCCCGAAAATCTCCCCATCCTCATCTTCTGCTGGAGAAACAGGGGAGTGTGCTGTGTTTGCAGCCGGTATGTAGGGGTTTCCGAATTCTGCTGGTTCTTTATTGGTTTTGGGGAGGCTGTTGTAGGGTGACGTCGACCCTGAGCTGGGAGTGGGAGTGTTTAGCTGAACTCCATATGAGTCACCTTTCTCACCATCTTTCAGGACCACATAAGGCTGTCCAGAGATTCCCTGAACCCGCACTGCCACCCCATATTTATTGGAAGGAGGCGTTGCACTACTGTTTGCTCTGGATTTATCAGGATGACCCCCGCCTGTGTCATGGAGGTCCTTGATGAAGCGTATCTGAACGCCATAATCCACGAGCGGCTTCCTGTCAGTGGAAAGAGAGCTCATGTTCACTTCCTGGTGTCTGTGCAAGCAGCCTGGTCGGACAGGGAGGGGAAAACAGCAGAGATGCAAATCAGGGTTACATAAGCAACAAGGACATTTAGCATGAAAGTTTAGGTGCCGAGATCCTTTTTTATAAAAGAAAATCTATTCCACAGTACAAACCTGCAGAGGATTCAACTCTCACTGACCCCTGCCGCTGCACTGCTTAAGATGTGCCCTAGTCCTTTTTGCTGTTTCAACAAAAGTGATAACTCCCTAACTCAGATGCCTCCTTTTAACCCGTCATTCCTTCTTCATGACCTCCTCGTCTTTTGTGTGAATTGCCTGCTTCTGCTCAGGTGGAGTCAGTGATGCTCAGCTAAAATATCAGATTGCTGGTATATCTTGATGAAGCTGTCATCTTCTCTTGCTGCTCTACAGGTTAAATTCCATTCTCGACCAGAATGTATCATTCATGTCATGCCAAATATGCCACCGGGCACCCAGACTCTCTTTGTACAGGTCCAGGCCTACTTTTTTTTTTCTCTTTTTTTTCCAGAGGGTGTGTTGAGACGGCAGGGAAGACACGGTGGAGTAGTAGTAGTAGTTTGAATGTATGAGATGCCTCACACCAAAAAGATGAATATGTTGCATCTAATTTACAAAAGGAAGTTGAAATACCACTTTATGTTTTTATTCAATCATTATTATAGATAGGACACACAAAAAAAGACAATTGGGTGAATCATCCACTGAGTTTTTGGTATTTTTTATGTATGATGATGATGATGTCACCAGGGTTATCTTAGCTTGGGTTTTTGAAACATAAAAACGTACGGCATTTTTGCCAAAAAAGAAAGAAAATCATTTCCACCTTATACACTCTGAAAATTAGCTTGGTGATGAACACTATGAGAAGGTGAATACTCCTCCTTTTGTCCAGGCTCTGTGGAGCATTAAACACTAGGGGCTATATCAGGAATGGGCCTCCTCTCTTTCTCTCTGCCTCTGCCTTTGCCAGAGTCTCCACAGTCACCAGACTTCAGAGTAGAGTCACTCAGGCGTAGACTGTTTACTTTGAGCTGTGCAGGCACAGACATCAGCTCAAGCATATGCACATACACACTCATATATGAATGGGTGTGCGCAGACATATGCACAAACCTGCTGTGCATTCCTCATCTGGTGGCAGGCAGTTGATCTAATAAGCGTCACTCCTTTCAAGCACTTACGGAGTAATGTGCAACATTCATCCATCCATCTTTAGTTTTATACTCTGCTAATGTTGAATTTCAGTAACACACTGACCGCAGCCTGTTTCATTGGTCCATACCTGCAGCACTGACTCTCACAGGGCTTAAAGTGTAACCGACTCTAACTGACCGCTGGTTACAGTGTAACAGGCAGCACCTCGACTAGCAATGAGGTTAGATTAGCGAATCAAAGTCAGCCTTTGTCTTTCCCAAAAACATTCTTAAGATTCCAGGCGTCCCCTTTACACTTGGCATTGCGCGTGGTTTGCATTTGTATAATAAGGACAGATTAAGAGGAAACTGAGAACTGGGGCAGCATCAACTGTAAAGCCTACACATGTGGAAAAGTGTCCACATAGGCAGTAAATGAAAAGTGAAGAGACTAATTAATGGATGAAAAACTGGAGACTAAAAATACACTGCAAAAACAAATGAATTCTGCTGTCCTGACATGACAACAAGCAGCCGGGTTTTGCAGACCATGTTAGACATCAGAACAATGATCTGAAGGTTCAAAACATATGTTTCTCTTCCTCTATTCTAACTGTTGACAAGGTGTTCTGCCCTCAGCTGCTGGTCACTGGTCACACTGGATGCTCCCAGGTGTAAACACGCTCCTTGGGTAAATAAAGATCTCAACAAAGGCTCAGTTGTTGCACACGTTCAGCAACCGGTAGCCGAGCACTGGTTGGTGACAACTGGTCCACCTCCTCTCATGCTCTGTCTCTCGCTCTCTCTCGCGCTTGTCACAAGGAAAGGCTGTGTCAACAGAGACAGGAATGTCACTAAACGGGCCGGTCTGCCATCACGCTTCCCTTCCTCCTCACCCAGCGTTCACTCCTCATTGTCCTCTGGCTCTGTATCTGCACCCTCCTCTGCTTCTTACCTCATATTCGCTTTCTCCCACAGTTTCTCTTGCCCCTGGGTATCTTGAGGAAGTTACTTTGACATTATAGGGCTGCGTGATTTGGCTGAAATCAATGTCAGTAGGCCTATATTATAAGAATAAACAATCAGTGGTAATATGCAACAATTTTGATAATTTGTAGGGTAAATATTTGCCTGTTCAAGCTTCTCCAATGGGCATTTCTCTATTTTATTTTATTCTAAACTGAATATCAATGGGTTTTGGACAGACAAATAAAAAGAATTGAAGATATCACCAGCAAAACTGTGACATTTCACTTGATAAACTGAGAAAAAAAGATAGCTAATGAAAGTAATCATTGGTTACAGCACTAAAGACTTTTTGACTTTTTGTGTCAGATATAGATACAATTACAGAACAAATTGATGTTCCACATATGTAAAACATTATTAACCTTATTTAACTAGTTTTGTTAGTTTCATTTAGATAACTGAATTTTTGTGAAACAATAACACAAAATGGACGTATCACCATGCAATTACAGAAGAAGAACCCTATAAATGATAACCCTGAATTAACATCCAGCCCTATTTGATACCTGAAAACATATAATTCAAATACCTTGAATACTTGTTTTGGGTGAGTACAACAGAAAAGCCACAGGCAACCTGTCGTGGGCTGTGTTGGTGAGGTAGGGGCAGGTTCTCTTGTGTAAAATAACAACAGCAATGTTGAAAGTGAGCTTGTAGTGTGGCCCTGAGCAACAGAAACACATGTCAGCAGCAGCTGAGTTATCAGTTGTAAACTCTAATGTTGGCAAAGAGGTGAGGGACTGTCATGAGGTTTCACTTCTCTTTTTTTTTTCAACCACGTACCTACAGTTTTTTTAAGACAGCTCGACTCATTCATTAAATAATATCGCTGTCAAATTCACGTCAATATGTCAACTGAGGATACTTCACACGGGGGAAACCATTAGAGCAGAGTATCCCCGTAAGCACCTGTCTGCTCCTGGGCTCATTGCGTCACACCCACCTATCCGGTCAGTCAGTTTCGGTGCGCGTCGAAACCACCGGGTTGTTTACACGAGCCGACCACGAGCGACCGGATAAACAACCGACTCACCTGCCTCCCAACGAGACGCCGTCGCAACCAAGTAGTAGTATTTACCTGCTATAATAACCTCTCATATCCTCTTTACGCAGCGCAGTCAGATCCAATTATAGACAGCGGAGCGGTGCACACACAGAGCTGATACCAGACCTCTGGAAAAAGCGGACAAACAAAAAGGCTTGTTGTCGGTCAGTATCGTGAGCAGGAAAAGCTGAGCACGAGAAGACGGCGGCCAGAAGCCAAACACAAAGCCACAGGTGTCCATCTCTGCTTATCCAAATGTTAGAAAAATGCCCGCTCAGCAAAACGGGGCTTAGAGTATTAGACACCCAATACATCCACACACTTTTACACCAAATCCCACAAAAGTAAACGTACAGTAAACAGACAACAGCTGTGTAAATACCCAGACTGAGATAGTTGTTCTGCTGTACCTGCAAAGATAACCCGCGAAATATTCCTCCGTCCTCAGTCAGGGGTCCTGTGTGTCAGTCCTTACAGCAGCAGCAGCAGCAGCAGCAGCAGCAGCAGCAGCAGTCCTGTACAGTGCTGATGGGATGAGAAGATGTTACTCAAGCAACTGAGGACATGGGGGATATTCACCCCGCTACCAGCGCAACCTGTTGCCAGCACATCGGACTGTCATCGTCCCGCCTCAGGACCGACTTCATTGGTGGGAGGCTCCCCGAAGAGGCGGCGCCTGCTGAGAGCTCAGTTTCATCTCTGCACACACGGGTTATTAATACAGTCAATGGTGCGACCGGTTTGCACAGAGGTGTTATGGGAAATTATATCTCAATCATATTTTAAATGTCTCAATGGTAGTTTTGGGCTCTTATTATATCCACTACCAAGACAGGCTGCTGAGGCAAAACTAATGAAGTATTGACAGAAAAAAGTGATTATAGCTAGTTAACATGGTTATTTACTTCCGGTGGCTACACTACAGCCTATATAATCATTAAACTGAAATTGAAAGTGTAAAAATGGGGCACTTGAATTTCTTCTTTTTTGCTTTTTGCCTAGTGACCTAAAATAAATCTTAACTCTTCTCCATACATCAATAGGCCAACCATAATATCTATATTAAAATAAACTGTGGTATCGCTCATGTTTGTCTTTGTAAAGACTCTCACAAAATTATCTTAAACATCAAAACACTCTCCTAATAATTTACTGTTTCCTGGGGAAAACTATGTAATTCAGTAATTATGGTCAGAAGGGAGATTTGAAGTTTTGAGCTGTGTTGAGTGCACATGCGGATTTTCCTTGAACAGCTCCATTTAAACCCAAGTAAATAATAATTACTAATTTATTGTCGGAAACTTTAATATGCATATTTGTTTAAGGGTTTGTTTGCCTATAGCAATGATTAAAATTCTCTTGGTTATTCTATCACAGCATTTCTTTGGAATTAATTTGGACTTTTGAACATTTCTCTGTTTTAGTTACTGTCAAATTGCTTTTTTTCCCTGGAAACTTATTAGGAAATTATTAGGATATTAAGAATTTGCACACCCATAGGGAACATAGTCAAGTATTATTCCATTAATAAAAGCCTCACAAAAGAACTGTTGCAAAATGTCCAATTATTTTTTTTGAATAAATTTCCTAATAAACTGAGAAGAAAACCTTGCAAATCACTGGTGATGGCTTAACACGATGATCTGGGAAAGGTAATAACAGTACTGTAACTAAAACTGAGTGTTATGACAGAGGAATTCCATTGTTATCTGTTTCAATGGGTTCTCCAACCCTCATTTTAATACGACAATAAGCAAAGAAATAAAGATGGGAATAAAAACAGACATGGACAAGTACAAAAAAATCTGTCTTTACTTCAGAGTTCAGTACCTTTCCCTTCCCCACCTGATGTGGGACTCACTGGTTCCTCCAGGTTCCACCAGGAGGCGCCAGAGCAGAGCAAAAGCACAGCACAAATACCAGTACAAAATAAAAAGGAACAGCTGAGAGAGCAAGAAAAGAAAGGCAACTTGGACATTGAATAAAGAAAAATTAAGGAAAGAGAGAAGGAAGAATAGTTATAAACACCTTATACCGTGACAGAAATGTGAAAAATGGGTATTTTTCGCTCTTTAGTTATTTGGTCTACTTCAAGGCCTCTTGCAGCACAGAGGCCAGAATATAAACATAAACAGATCAGACAGTTACTGCATTGGTTCACATGCACCCCCCTCCCCTCATATTTTTTTTCTTTCTTTTTTTTTATTTTTTTTAAAAAAGGACTATGCACATCTGATATGACATGATGTCACTACTTGCTATGCCAACACCATCCAAAAAGCACTGATTTCACAATTCATGTGTACTGCAGAGATAAAAAGAAATGGTTGACTCAATTGTACTGTATAAAAACCAAGACGCCATATTGTATACAACCAAGACACATAGGTTCAACTCATTATTTTGTTCATTGGTCAACTCTTCGGCATGTTCACAACTGATGGGAGTTCCAGACAAATGTTTTGTCCTAATATTTACAACTATTTCTGTGGTAAAAACTTTCTCTGTGAAGTGTTGATGAAATCTCAGCCCAGGTGTCCTTTGGATTAATTAGCACTGGGTACAAAATGAAACATTTAAGAAGTACAGGGTCAAAGTGTGTGTGTTTGTGTGTGTGTGTGTGTATGCATTTGTGCAGGTGCAGGAATTATGAACAGAATTTAAAAATTGATTTTTTTTTTTCCCTCACTTGACATTTATGTTTCACAATACTCCTGATACTGACAGTTTACATTGCAAGACACTGATGTATTTTTCCATTTTCCTTTCACTTGCTTGCAGAAAAAAAAGGCTAACTGTGATTGGGCAGTGCTAGAATGAAGCATTTTGACGGCAAATAAAGCTGTGAATCAATTAATGAATGAAACCCCAGTCCCTTTTAAATTTCAGTTTTTAAGAATTTATATATTGCGTTTTAATTTAAAGCCATGAAGATAAAAAGAATAATGTTGATATTTTTGAGTCATTGTGTCAAAACACGGTGGGGTGTATTTCGAATATTTCAACATTTCTTCCCCCGCCTAACGTGGGTTTGTGTGTATATATGTGTTTGAAATATCATCGCACTCATGTGGTGCATGAGTGTGGCAAGTCAATCACAGTCAGTCAGTGCGGGAGCTTCCGTGCAAGTCAGTCACAAAGTGTGTGAGGTAGTGTGTTGGTGTCAGTGCTTTGCTGGTTGGCAGGCTAGATGTCTGAAGGACTGTGTAGTTTAACATTCATCATGATTTGACTCCTATAGGGGATGGGGGAGAAAAATCATTTGCCTAGAGTCACTCAAAGTGCTATATATATATATATATATATATATATAAGCATGAACGTCAATGAGTGTGTTTCTCTGTGTAGTGAACAAGTAAAGGGCTCGTCAAGAAAAAAATTCCGGCAAGTAGCTGACATGACACACTGGTCATTCACTTAGATCAGAACCAAGATGTCTCCATGTGTCCTTACGTGTCGCTGCTCCATTGTCATCCACTCCTCAACTCTCATTAGCTGCCACCAGCTGGCCTAATCCCTGGCGCACAAACACGGCCTGGATGTCCTTGGTCTTGATGCAGAAGTCACAGGCCCAAACAGCAGCACTCTCTCGAGTCAGCAGCCCATACGCTGGCTCTGTCAGGCCTGTGCAGTCCCGGTGGAACCAGCGCTGGCACGATGCCTCGCACAGGATGGCATCCTGGTCGTCATGCACCTCCGCCATACAAAGGCCGCAAGGGAAGACCATTCCAGGGCCACCGAGTTTTCCGGGGCCAGAACCGGGCCCGGTTGACGGGGCAGCAGGGCCAGGGGGCAGGGGAGACTGGGTGTTTGGGGTGGATGTGGAGTTAGAGGGGGGATTAGGGTTGCTGCCAGGTGTGTTGCCGCCATTGTTGTTGGTCATGTTGTTCTGACCTGAATTGGGGGCAGCGTTTGGCATTGGACCGCCAGCAACAGGAGTGTTGTTCTGCTGGTTGTAAGGCGTGGAGCCAGGGGCAGAGTTAGGTGGAGTAGACTGTTGCTGCTGCTGCTGGTTTGAGTTATTAGAGTTTGGGGTGTTTGTGTTGCTGGGGGGCTGTAGCTGACTGGGTGCTGGATGCTGGGGCTGGCCTGATCCATTCAGGGGACCGGTAGGAGAAGAGTTGGGGTTAGGCTGTGGCGGTGCTGATGGAGGCTGACCAGGTGTATTGGCGTTGGGCTGCTGGACGTCCGGGTGACCAGGGAAACCGCCCCCAGGCTGTGGTGGGCCAGAGTTAGGAGGAGGGCCAGGAGTGGTATTATTAGGAGGGGGGCCGTTGGGATTTAGGTTAAGCTGTTGCTGCTGCTGTTGTTGCTGCTGCTGCGGAGGCCCAGGCGGTGCACCTCCTCCACCAAAGTTCTTTCCATCCTCGTTGCCTGGCCCTGGTGGACTGGGGCCAGGGTAGGGGCCATCCTGTGATGGAGGGAACTGTCCTTGAGGGGGCATACCTGGCAACCCTCCCACCATGTTGCCTCCGGGACCACCACCCATGCCACCCATCATGTTCATACCAGGACCCATGCCGCCTCCCATGGGAGGCAGGGGACCATGTGGGGGCCCTCTCGGGCCTCCACCACCAGGTAATGGTGGGCTGTTGAATGGGTGTCCTCCCTGTCCATGCTGCTGCTGTGGGGGTATGCCAAACCGAGGATGGGGTGGTCCCCCTCCTCCAGGACCTCCCATACCGCCCGGAGACAACATGGGGTTGAATCCTGGCCCAGGGTGCATGGGTGGACTGAAGTTTGGTGGCATATTAAACTGAGAAGGGCCACCAGGGGGGAATCCACCACCACCTCCTCCTCCTCCCCCACTGCCTCCCCCACCGCCACCTCCAAAGCCAGGCATTCCTCCAAATCCTAGCTGGTGGTGAGGTCCGGCGTTGGATGGAGGGCCGAACGGGGGCCTCCGTCCAGGCTGGCCACCGCCTGGTCCACCTGGGCCTCCCATGAAGCCCATGCCTGCGCTCATTCTGCCTCCACCTCCATACCCACCTCCTCCACCTGCACCGGGGCTGGGAAGAAACGGAGCGCCACCTGGTCCACCTGCCCCACTTGGTCGAGATGGGGGCCCGAAGTCATCGTCAAACGGGTTGGAGGCGACCAGGTGGTCCACCATTGGGGTAGGGGGGGGTGCAAACTCAGTGAGGTGGGAGAACCCCGCCGCCTACAACAACAGAGAAGAAAATACAGTGCAAATGTTTGTTTGTTTATTGCTTTTTGAAACCAGGTAACTTAAATTCTCATTGCATCAACCTTCAGGGTCTTCTATGTAGCAAAGTAATCATATTTCCAAACACAACTATTACCTGAGTGGTTGATTTTCTTGCCTTCTTCTTCTCCGGGCTCTTCATCTGTGAAGCTGAAATAGTAAAATATGGAGGGAAGGGGCGGAAAGGGGGAAATATAATATTAGCCACAACAAAAATAGGCCTCAGTGTCTCATGCCATTGGTCCACCACCAATCAAGTGCAGCATCACATTTGGATTGGCCAATACCCCTTAGTGACAGAGTGGAGCAGCTTTAGACCTAGGGCCTCTTTTTCAAGTCCAACAGTTGAGATGGATTCAATGATGGGACATAGACTGGCATGAGGACAAGATGCTGAACATCCAGGCGTTATCATCACCAAGGTTATGAAGCCTTGAATCGCAAATGACCCAGGCAGACCAAATGACCCAGGCGAGAGGGAGAGAGGCCGCAAACAGAGGCAGAAGAGGTAAGGTCAATGAGGGAGACAGGAAAAGACGAAGACATGAGAACGAGGAAACGAAGTTGAAGGTACATTGATAGCAAGATAGACATCAACCCCGTTCACAGGTCCACTCTGTGAGAAACAGCCACCACCGGAGACAGTCGTGAAGTTTACATATGGGGGAGGCGAGAAGGGATTTGCTAACAGCACCAGTGCAGCCCATTGCAGCGCAGTAATGGATGATTCCGATCTGATTGGGAGATGGGTGAAATTAATTCCTACCTTTGCTTCGTTTTCCTTGTCCCGCCAGTAGTCTCCCCGATTCGGCAGCCATTAGCTAATATGACTGTCGGTGAAGTGGCATATCACCGTTCATATGCAAGAAAAAAAAAGTTAAAAATGACGACGTCTTGAAGGCAATGAGCCGAGTAGGTGGAATCTGCCTTCAGGTCATGTCAGTAACGATAAAATGGTTATCATCACAGCAGTAACTAACACGTATTGGTAACTAAATTGTATTATAACGCCGGCCCAGGTCTGCAAACTCCTTTCCAGCTGCAAATCTTTCGCCACGGTGTCTGTCACGCCGGGATTTGGTCACCAAATAAACGTCAGGTAAACCTGAGCTGGTTCACGGTATTTAGCAGAAGTTCGTCTTGTTGCAAGCCAGTTTCTGCTAGCTGAGTGAAACTAGTTGCTTGCTACCTGGCTCGTCTGCCAGTACAAGCAAGTTACAGGGCACCCCCCACCCCTTTCTCGCTCTCTGTCTAAAATGATCACTTACAGATGTGTAGCTAAAAACTCGACCAGCTAGCTAACGCAAGCTAGTTACTGCCTTGGCTAACTAGCTAGCCACGTTACTCAATGTGGCTAGCTAGCAGCGTTGAGTAGCCGCAACACTGGCACATTAATCCGAAACTGTGGTTTATATTTCTACATTCACTTGTGAAAATGTGCACTTAATTCCACTTAATACAGCATGTATGAGATAAAGCAATCGATCACGTTTTGAAAACTGTTGTTTACTATGCTAACATTAGCTTGCTAGCTAACGTTAGCATGCCACTGAAGATAGCTAGCCATCTTGCAGACTGTCTTGGAAGCAAACTGTACCCTTTCTCCGTTGCTTGCTCTGCTGTCCTTTAAATTGAAACTCTCTGGTGTGTCATTGCCAGCAAACCAGTCCTCACACGGTGTATGCTTGATGATCCACCATTCAACTATAATTCATTCAAAAACGCAAATTTTGCCATAATTATCATGGCCTTCTGTCGCCACCGGACAAAGAGGGACAAGCAGGAGTATCGCGCACCATGGAAGGTTTCATCTCGTCACAAAAATGGGGGTGTCGATAGGTATAATTCATAACTAGTAAAGCTATTTTTGAAAGAATTTATAAAAATACAGAATTTATTGCCTAGAATATAACGTTATACATTTTTATTTTGGAAAATCTACCAACCCCACTGTCGTTCACAGTACATATTTTTTAATTTATGGATAGTATCTACCTTTCGCTGGTACATATGGAGCAGCTCAGAACGGACCATTTCCCAACAATACCCTGTACAATTAAACCAGGGGTGAACATTAATTAGACAGCCAATTAAGTACATTATCAAATGACATCATGATTAATATTGAATTAATATGTAACATCAAAATATTAGCATAACTGTCAACTTTGGTTTTAGTCGCTATCTGAAAAAACTTTGGCATGAAAAGAGGTGGGAGCCTATTATTAGTGCATCAGAGCAGAATCAATATTATTTATTGAAAAAGCAGCATTTCAGGAGGCCTGTGTACTGATTTCTGTTCTCAAAAACCACATTGAGACGTGTAGAATTATTTTACAGTGCTGCGTTACTTATAGGATAAATCCCTGGAATAGTAGGCTACCGATGTGACTATCTTTGGTGGGTTACCTGGTTATAGGTCTGATTTTCCTCAAATGGCTATTCCACCATGGTCTCTACAATTAATCACCGCCCACCCAGTCCTGCCTCCCCCCTCACAACTTCAGTAACCCCCCTCCCCTCCATAAACCAGGCGCAGTCAGGAGCCTCGTTGCGAAAGTGGACGGTTGTTAAAGATCAGATAAGCCACTCTGGGAATGGGACCACAAATCAGAAGCAAGAAAAACTTTGCCTTCTTTCGGGTCTTCCCACTCAGAAGACACCTCTTCATCCAAAGGGAATAAACTTTTCCTCTGAGCAGAAGAAGGAACAGGTGTAAGAAAACCACAAATGGGATAAAGTAGGGGTATTGTTTCGTCTGCCAAACAGGTATGAAGGTTGCAAGTCTTTTACTTACAACCATTTTAAAAGTTGGAGGTGTAAGAATAGAGCCACTGACTTTTTAAAGATATTTATGATATGCTTTAAACTGAGGTGTGGAGATCCTGTAGTCTACACAGGCTCTGTCCTAGAATAAAGCAACGGAAGTCTTTTGTTAGAAAGGCTGTGATTTCTAAAGGTGCGTCTCTGGGGCCCTGGTGTATGGCGCTAAAAGGTGTCGGAGAAGGCAGAGAGGTTTATTGGTTTCCATCTGAGTTGCAATGGCAAAGTGGTTCAAGGAGTTCCCCATCAATCTGAAGAATGGTACCGACAGGATCCGCTCAGCCTCCGAGTCCGGCTCACAACCAAGAGCCAATAAAGGCGGTCTGGTGGCCAGCATTGGTACCAAAACAACAGGCTCCAAAACGGGCCACCGCAAAAACTCCTCTGCTGACAGCACAGGAGGAGGTGGTGGTGGTGGAGGAGTTGGGTCTCTCCTGTCCGGAAGAAACCGAAAGAACTCAGCCATAGAGCTGAATAGAAACGGTGTCACCTCCCCGAAAGATGGAAAAGTTTGGGACACGCTCCTGTCTGGCAAGAGTCGCAAGAACTCCAAAGCGGAGCCGGTGTTTGAGGAGCAGCAAAGACCCCCGAAGAGCTCCCCGTCTGCCAATGCCTACATCAACCGGCTGATCAGAGTGGACAAACAGGACAAAAGCCCCAACTTCAACAGCGGTACCATCAGCAGCCAAGTGGTACCGGAAGCAGAGAAACCAGCCCAGTGCAAGACAGAGACAGTGAGTTACAATCTCAGCCCTGAGTTTCTGCTATCATATCCTGATGATGTACGTTTCTTCTTGTTTTCCCCCTGTAAGGTGTTAAACGTTGTTTAAATACCATTCCTTTAAGACCTGTGGTATCTGTGGCATGAAAAACTTAATTTGTTGTCGCCACATTTTTGCTGTGATATTTGAGTGTTAACATTTTGAAATCAAACAGAATTTATTTTTGATATTTTAAAAATGATTAGAATAACAAGAGAGAGTATATCTGCTCTGAAGTCAGTGTCACTGTTAAATATCCAACAGCTGTTTTAGGTGGTAATGTTTCCCTATGGACTCCTGTGGAGAATGAGTAGGCTACGTGTATCCAGGTGTTGTTCAATTTTGATGTAATTCTTTTACTTTAGTTGAATATTTCCATTATATGCTTCTTTACATTCCTATATTTCAGAAGAAATGAAAGTAGATAAAAAAAAAACTTTATCTAGTTGCTATGGTTACTAGTTAGGCTACTTTTCAGATTAAGATTTTACACAGAAAATCCATGATGGGTTAAGAAAAATATGATGAAACTACAAAACAGTAGACTATATAGCCAAACATGACTATCTCTAACTTGACCAGTTAATACATCAGTGATCAACAATAATCTAAGATATTATATATAGCACAGACAGTCCTCTGCCTGACAAATACTTTTACTTTTGATACTTTTTTACATTTGATTTGTTTGTCTGTACTTTTACTTATCCTAAGTAAAGTTACTGTAACTGAGTATTCTTACAGTGTGGTATTGCTGCTTTTACATACATAAAAGATGCAAATGCTTATCCCACCACTGCTGAATGATTTCCGGGCGTCTAGCTGAATCTGAGGCACCTTTCTGTAATCCTAGCAGCAGGGCAACAACTTCTACGCCAGCAAAAATAACATGTGGTGTCATCAATACTAGTGACAATGAAGCAGCCAGGATCCAGTCCAAGCTCTGAAAATTGATATTATTGTTTCTGTTTCTCCCTCCCCTTTGTCTCCGTGACACCCATTGTGTCCACTCTTCCCAGTCTGTCTTTCTATCTCTCTTTCTCTTCCTCTCCACCCCTCGCCCTTACACCCACACCTTCCTTGCCTTGAATACAAAGCTGTGGTCAGACATGAGGCCTTTACCTTCCTCTTCTCCTCTCTCTGGCTCAGTATTCCCCTTTTTCCCTCCGCCCACCCTCCCTCTGCCCCATCCCTCTCTTTCACTAGATTCAGGCCCCCTGGTGAAGGCTATCATGTTATAAAAAGCATAGTGTCATTTGACACTCACGCGCTAACTCAAGTCCCCTCCAGCTTGGCTTTGAAAAAAAAAAAAAGAAGAGAAGTCAGGGAGGTGACAGTGGAAAGATGGTGAGAAAAAAAGACTGATAACAGAGTGGAAGAATAAAGTGGGAGTTTTATGTTGCAGAGAGGGAGTAAACCTTCTTGATCTCATATTCATAAGTCAGCCTCTAGTTCTGATCGGCCGAGTTCTAGATAATGTGTGTTGTATGTCTACCTTTGAGTTCCCCAGTCAATCCACAGGAGGTGAAGGTCATTTAAGGCAAATTTGTCCCACTAAACCTCCCAACTAGTCTCACGCTGTCAAACATCTGCTACTTTATTCAAACACAGACAAATGGCAGCATTTCTTTGGAAAGGGAGCACCACTGGAGGTGATTAGAAAGACAGCTTTATTTTACGGCCTATTATTGTCTCTTGGCCAGTGGCCTGTAAAATAAACAAGAAATTATATGGCGGTGATAAGATGCCAGGACAGTCAAGCATGACTGGCGTGGCAGAAAACAGAGAGATATGAGTGTGAAGAGAGTGGGCTTTACGACTAGAGTGCCTCTTCACACAAAATGTAAACGAGGCGCCAGTAATTCTTCTAACTAGCTGAAGCCTGCCTTGTAGTTTATTGAGGTTAACCTGACGTAACCCTTCCGCCCTATCAGATGAGATCCAGTAACTCTTCATCGACTCCACATGTCATGTTTCAAATGCAGCTACTTTGATTCGATTAATTTGTTTTTGTCAGTTTTCAAGCAAAAATGCCAAAGATTTGCTTTTGAAATGTGGGAATTTACTTTATTTCTTTGCCATATATGATAGTAAATTGAATATATTTGGGTTTTGGACTGTTGTTCCAACAAACAAGATATGTGAAGATGTCGCTTTGGGCTCTGGCCAAATATAATCAGCATTTTCTGACATTTTATAGGCAAAATATAATGAATAAAACAATCAGCAGATCAGACAATAAACTAATCGTTACTTGCAGCCCTATTTAAACTGGGTGATATTTAACACTATAAGTTGTATAAATGATGATGATTTTCCATTATTTTTTTCATACCAGATCTGATCCTGGAATTGTCCATGGTCTTTACCACGTTGGATTTGGTCACATATTTGTTCTGTTGCCATTCAGAGTAGTAGAAGTTGGATGATTCAACCATCCATCCACCACTTTTATCCGTCTACTGTGTGTCAACTTTTCTTCTTGCTTGCCAACAAGCTTCCACGCAGTTACAGTGAAAGCATGTGGTATTGATGCGTTAACACTGACCGGCAGGTTAACAGGTGGTGGAAGAACTGTCCTGACACGGCTGGTAGATTACTGTGAGCACAATATACTAAAGATTTGTAGCATCACTGCAGCTTATAAACCTACTTCTGTGTTTATTTCCCTCCCCCAAGAAACGAAAAAATGAAAAGTATCTAAATATCCCTAAAAATATTGATTTCCATGTATTTTGTGATGCAGGTGATAATTCTTGAGGATTACGCAGATCCATTTGATGCTCAGAAGACCAGAGAGCAAAGGGAGGCAGAGAGGGTCGGGGAGAATGACGGTTACATGGAGCCTTACGACGCCCAGCAGATGATTACTGGTAAGACTTTGATTAATATGCTCTCGCTGCCTTCTCTTGTAGCTGTCAGCTGTTACAGTAAGATTCGTCATTTCATTCAGTCCCTGATCACTGAGTCTGTACAGCTGTGTTTGACTGACCAGCCTCTGTGTGAATGACAGGATTCTCATTTCCAGTCTCTCCGGGCCGACGAGTGAGAACATGAACTCATTCCCCTAGTGCTCTCTGTACCCCATGGGGTTGCCACGGCAACTCTGTTGCGTTCGGACAATGGGTGCAGTTTCCTGCCCCTGCTTCCTCTTTCCTGTCTCTGTTTCCTGGTACTATTCTCTAAAAAGGAAGCCGGCCCTCAGCGCCCCCCCCCCCCCCCCCCCCCTCGGATGCAGATCTGTGTAAACCCCTATATGGACCTGTCTGACCATTTATCAAAACTTCCCAGCATCCAGGATGACTGGTGATCCGTCGTCCAATCACATGCTCTCCTGACCTTTCCTTCCATCACTCCATTGTTTTAACTAAAAAGGGTTACACAATAGCCCGCTGTGAATGTGAAAATGTTTTATTGCACTGCTCTTTAGTAGATTTTACTTCAATCAGTGCCTGCACTACTTCCAGGCCTCCTCAAAGAAGTCTACAGAGGATGTGATGATGTGACTGAGTCAATTTATGAGGCTTAAATCATACTGAGGAAGTAAGCAAGTTTCTGAGTCACTGTGATTCATCAAGCAAAGCAAGGAGAGTGGGGCAGCATAATTATGAATACTCTGGATACCAGAAACAAATCCTATGTTTTAGTGGGACTAACATGTAATTAATTTCATAGTTTTAGTTCATAATTCCATGTCTAATTCCGACTATTAATTGAAATTTATTTTTCACAGCCGGAAAAAAGCACAGAATAGATTCAAATGGGCTTAAACTCTATTTGTCTGGCAATCAGTAGTATTAGGAAAATATAAAACCAAAAAATCCAAACACAAACACATGTTGATGGCAGCAGCCAATACTAAACAATATGATTTATGTGATAAAGCCATCACTATTCCTGATGTAAAGCTTTATCATAATCTGTATTGAGAACAAGATGTATTTGATGAGGATGAAATTCAGTTTGCTTCGTTAAATAAAGAGCTACAACTGGAGAATGTATGGATGAATAAAGATGTGATTAGTGTGTAAAAATGAGAACAAAGTACAAAACTGTACAACGAGTGTGTGACATGCTACAGTTGTAACTCTTAATGCTTTTCTTGCATTTTCTTGCACTGGGGTAGAGTTGTGTTGAAGTGCCATCAGCCCTTTAACCCATTAAAACATGTTCATGGGAGTCCAGGTGGCAGCAGAGGTGAAATAGATTAGATAGTGTTCTGCTGTTCACTCACTGACATACATCACTCATACTGTACGCCGCTTTAGTGTTCATTAGCAGAGCTCTTAATCTTTAATCTCACGTCTTTCTACCTGCAAGAGATCAGACGTCGGGGGTCCAAGGACCTGCTGAAGGTGTGTGTGGTGATGGAGGGGAGCGAGGGGGTGGTGGAGGAAGGTCAGTCTGCGCCCCTACAGATCTATGATGTCCCATATGAGGGAAGCGGTGACGGTGACAAGACGGCGGTCACGCGGCCGGAGCTGGACCCTCGTCCCTCCACTGAGTACGAGCTGCCGTGGGAGTGGAAGAAGGAGCACATTGTCAAAACTCTGTCAGGTACAGCAGAACTTGATGATATCTTAGCTCCAATTCTAGGAATATTTTTTAATGTGAAAGTGAACCGAATCTCCTGCACTTTCAAATTGTTAATCTTATTCTTACCTTTACACCCCAAACAACAAAACTTTTAACAGTAACTAAAAGAAATAAAAGTTTTTGCTGACTTTAGACTGTCCCTTTTTTGAGTTGTGACACTGTTTACACTTTTGCTGAACTAGTAACCAGTAACATTTATGTAACACACAGTGCTGACCCTGCTTCTCCGCTGCCTTCCCTATGAAAAATATTTGTTCAAAAAACAAGTCAGGCCTGCTCTCACATTTATATTTTATATGCTGGATAGACCAACAGCATACGGAATAATATCTTGCATGAAACATCAAAGCGGTGTCTTCTTATTCTATATTTACTGGAGGCTTCAGCATCCAGTTCAAACTCAAGGCGTACAGTCAGTTGTGTCTTTTTACATAAAAATTCACATCTTCTCTCATCATTCTCCTTCCCCCAGCACAGTTTGACAGCCCTGAACGCCCAGCCAAAGATGAGACACCTCACCCCACGCTCACCAGGCAGCCCCAGCATCCACCAGCCCAGCCGCTGTCACAGCATCAGCATCTGAGGCAGAAGAGCTGGACCCAGAAGATCCTGCGATCCTCACCCCCGACCCTGTCACCTCCCTCCACCCCGGGCAGCAGCCCTGACACCGAGGCCTGCTGCGTGGACCCCTCCCTGCCCCTGGAAAAACAGAGGTACCAGAACTAGTATGATGGATATAGAATAATTCAGCCAAACCCTGGACATAATTTCTGACAAATAATTATGAGCAAAAGACAATGATTTTACCTCAATGTTGACTTTTCCCCGTAGATACATTCAATGTATATTTAAACTTTTATACTCAAACTTTATTACAACAAATCAAATGCCATCCGCATGAAATATATTCGAGTGCGTGCCCATGTGTTTTCCATTCTTGCAAAAAAAAAAAAAAACCTCACGCCAGAATGTTAATACATAGTTACATTAAGGTTCATTTCCAGGGATTTTGTATAAAATGAAGTTCCACACTTGATCAATAGCAGATGAAATGTAATCCTCCCTCACTCCCACCATCTGTCTCAGCTGGTACCATGGCTGTGTGACTCGCCAGGAGGCGGAGTTTCAGCTGCAGTCCTGCAAAGAGGCCAGCTTCCTGGTCAGGAACAGTGAGTCGGACAACAGCAAGTACTCCATCGCCCTCAAGTGAGTGTAACAGGAAAGTGCATCAGTGGTGTCTAAAGGGCTGAAATATTAGTCACACTGGTCACAAACTGCAGTATATGAATAGGATTCAAATGTAATACGTTCATGTCATAAGTGACTTTTTTCACATTTACATTTTAACGTAAAAGTTAATATTCAGTACTTTTCTTATTGCTGACAAACCCCTTCAACAAACCAAAACCAATAATAAATGTGCGCTAGTAAGTATTACCTATAGCCTGTTCCTCTGTATCATACCACTGGGTAACATGTTTCTGTCATTGCATTAAATATGTAGTTCATTCTAGAGCATTTAAATGTGGATTAATCAGCACTATTTACTCCTGTTTGAGTAATGTTTACAAAAAAAATACGGTTTGGGGAAAAATGTAGCCATTGATAAAAAGGAAACTGTGAAGTATTCTTATCTTCACTAATGAATGTGTTTGGAGTATCACAGACAGGGCACGGATGCCAGAGGGTATTACGAAACATTATATAATGAAAATATCAAAACGAATCCATGTTTTATTTTGACTAAGAAATTCTGTTTTCATCTCTCAGGCTCATTACACACACCAGGATATATGAATTTATAATATTTTTGGTTAATTCCCCTTTCTCTTTTGCTCTCCTCAGGACGAGCCAAGGCTGTGTTCATATCATTGTCGCCCAGACCAAAGAAAACGGCTACACCCTGGACCAGAGCAGCTGCGTGTTCCCCAGCATCCCAGAGGTGGTGCACCATTACTGCACTCAGCGCCTGCCTTTCAACGGCGCCGAGCACATGACCCTGCTGCACCCGGTGCCTCGCATCCACTGACTCCACCCCAGCCCACGTTAGGTAGAGCCTACAAAACAAACACACCTCTGGGCCTGCATTGACAAAAATGTTTCCAAACATCAGTCACAACCTCATTTCTGATCAATGAAGCTCAACGTGTACTTCAAGTCTCTTATTTGTATGTCACTACCTTATGTGTGTGTGTGTGTGTTTTTTTAAATTTGATCATCAGGAAATGTTTGCGGCTCACCCCGTGTCTTGAAACTCTTGATGGCTTCTTCTTTCTTTATTCTACCTTGATGATCAGCTGATGAAAAACACCCAGGCTGCTGTTTTGCATGTGAACGAGGGGGAAGCACGAGGCACTTTTATTGATTAAATGTGACCTGAGGTTGGATTTGAACAGGACTCAAACATAGATGTGATGTTTTAAAAGATACATATGCTATTTTTTATTATTTTTTACAAAGTGAATTTATTATGAAGCTGAAAATACTTTAGACATTGACACATGTTTGTGGCTCTCTTTCTCCCTCTGGTGGATGTGCTGGTACACTGCACCGACTTGCCAACATAAAGAATTTTCTTCCTTCCTTGAAGTTTATAGTTGGTAAAAATCCATGCACATTAGCGTATCATTCCACTTATCAAGATATGAACAAATATCAGCTGTTTTATCTTTATGCTCGCGGCAGATTTCTAATTTATGCTCTTGTACTTGTTAGTTTTCTGTAACCACTGTCCCCTGAGGTTTTCCTCTGTTGTACTGTGAATGAGGGAGTTGTTTCTACTGTATTATCTGCACTGTGAAGAGTGAGTGATTCACCCTGATGCAATGTGCTTGAAGGAGGAATGGCTCTACAATAGTCAGAGCTATTTAGGACAAGAACTGAGACCACATTTCATTTTCAGTTGTTAATTCTGGGGAATATCTGTAAAATAATCCTGAAAGTTATTGTGATCTGCGGTAAGGAAACATCGTAAAGTTAAAGTTGAAACTTATTTTTGGTGTACAAATGTGGACAAGAAATGACTGACACATACTCAAATAATGGAAGCAAGAAAAAAAATTTAAATACAGTATCAGCATAAAAGAAATTCCAGTCTTGTCATCGCCCCTCTGTTTTCTAATATTGTTTATTCCGACCCCTGTTGCTAAAAGATAATGCTGTTCTCAGTGTAATGCCCCCTGGTGCTAAGAGGCAGAGCAGCAAATTGAGAAGTGATAGCTATATTATCTTCACTCTCTTATTTCTCTTTGTGTATTCTTAATGTAACTCTGACTTGGGGTGTATGCTGAAAATCATTTGGGCAACTCTGACCTGCAACGCAGCCTGATGTTAGCCAGCAGACTGACAACAAAATATGGTAAAACTGAGGTCACTTTTTCTTTTTTTTTTTTCTTTTTTGGCGGTCTGCCACTCCTGAGTCTTTTCAAGGATTTAAAGGGAAGTCAGTTTGTGGTTTTTGGCAGAGTGTTCAAGCAGAGGTAATCCAAGGAGACACACCTGCTATACATTTTTCACCAATGTCTTTTGATATGTGGAGACCTGCTGTTAGAAACGTTGTAAAACAGATTACAATAAAAGGTCCTGAATCTCAATGCCGGAGATCCCCTGTGAGGGTCTCTCTGATCCCAATAAATCAACAACATCAACAGCTAAATGTGAGGGTGTTTGTGTCAATGTCGGGGCGCTGAAAGAGAATGATCAAAGCATCAGACCCTCCCATCGTCCCGGAGGAACCGGCCTCTTCACACACGCTGGAATGACTTAATGAGGGCAGTTTTGAGCATAATGAATCTTTTAACTATGAGAGCCTGACTGGGGTTTCAGCGGTTTGGAAATTTGCCTACAAGTTTAGCTCTCCATTTTGCAAAAAGGAGATCAATGATTATGCAGGGTTAGACTGAAAAGGTCGGGGGGGGGGGGGATTAAGTTTAGCCAAGGATCATGTTGAGGACAAACAGCTTACGTAGCTGCAGTGAGCACCCAGGCTTGTGCCGTGTGTGTAGATCTAAGGTAAACGCGGCTCCAAAAACAGACAAAGAGTAAGAGTAGTATCATTACACTCATGTCAAGGAGCGCTTAATGTGAAGGGAAAAAAAAGAGAGCAATCGACACCATCCCTCTCTCCTTCCCTCCTTTTCTTACGTATCGTTGGCCCCCTCTCCTTTACCTTCCTCGCCCTGTCTGTGTTATCCGAGGCTGATATCTGTCTGTCACCTGTTTCTCCTTGACTCACAGGGAGGACACGATCACTGTTTACCTCTTTTTGGAGCCAAGAGTTTGTGCTTTAGTTTATGAAGACCGCTCGCCTTACCTCATGGATTGCTGTTTCCTTTTGAAGCGGTTGAATGGTGGCAGGTGACTTAGGAGACACTTTTACTCGCTTTGCTACAATAAAACACACCTGTTGTTGGTGGTTGAAGATCATTTAAAGAAGTAAAAGTACCAATATAAGTGTGATGATACTCCATTACAGGTAAAAGCTCCGCATTCAAAGTTTAAATACAGAATCAACTAAATATACTGACATCATCAAGCCCACTGGTTTAAGCTTTACCAATGTTACCAAGATTATTTCATGCTTTTTTAAATGTAAAATCTTAATCTGAAAAGTAACTAAAAGCTACAGCTGTCAGATAAATGTAATGGAGTAAAAGGTGCAATATTTCCATCTGAAATGTGGTGCAGTATAGCTAATATAAAATGGAAATACTCAAGTAAAGTCCAGGTGCCTCTAAACTGTACTTAAGTGCAGTGCTTTAGTTACTTCCCACCACTGCCTGTTACATCAAAGCATGTTCTTTATGAATTAGTCGTGCCAGAGCCTTGTAATTCATATGTCTCCTGACTCCTCCTTGGTGGTGAGCTGCGGCCATAAGGTCTCCCTGCGGGCTCCTATCAAGATGGATTTCATGAACCTGAGGAAAGCAGGCCTTCTCAAATTCTACCCAAGACAGAGCAAGCTACACCTGGAAAGGACTTAATCATCAAATGATATAGACCTGGATCCACCCATGCTACTGTATACTTGAATGAATAATTTCATTTTGTTCTCACGTGTGTGCCATCCTACTCTCACGCAATCGCTGCCTGCCCCCTTCTCCGGCTTGCATGACGGCTTGACGTGATCGCCGCATGGCTGTGTCTGACGGACGAGATGACTTGACCTGCTCTGTTGGTAACCGAAGCGTCCCTGCCATCCTTATCAGATGCTTCAGACTCGTCGCCAGTGACGGGGCCTGGCTTTGTGCTGCTCATCTCCTTTTCTCACGCAGGCAGCACCTGCCATGTGGGTGATCCATCAGCAGAGACTCTTGCCTTTTAGTTTGAATCGGTTCCCCTGCTAAGGTCAGGCCTGTTTTTAGATACTGTTTGCAGGATGTCCTCAAGCCATTGTATGTCCCTGGGTGGTTGAAAAGACCATGTGACTGAGAATTAAGTAACTGCTCTGGAGTGTAACTCGTGCAGGGTGTCTGTCTCATTGTGCTTCACGACTGATACACCTCAGTTACAAGCACTTAACTCACTGAAGAAGCATCGGCCTCCTCTCTTTGACTACATACGGATTCACATTGGGATGTACTGGCATTTAACAACCACTAAATTTGATACAACAATAAATGTATAGTGTAAAAATTATCATCAATAACACTTCCACATGAAAGGACATAGGTTTTCCACATGATTTTACTCACCAGTTCAAACACTGCTGCCGCTTTTAAATGACAAACCAGTTAGCACTACTTGTAATCCTTCAGTAGTGGAATATAACTGAGTCTACTGCTGTACTTAAGTACAATTTGTAGGTCGATGTAGCCTACTTAAGAATTTCAATTCGATGCCACTTTATTCTTCTACTCCACTACATTTCAGGGGGAAATTTTGTACTTTTTTTTTACTGCACTCCATTTATTAGACAGCTGCTGTTACGAGCTACCTTTCCTATTAATGTTTTACATTAAAATTATGAGCTAGTGAAACACAATGCATTGTTAAAGATTAAACCAGTGGTTCTGAACTTTTTTGGCTTGTGACCCCTCACACAACAACAGAGTGTGGCTGGGGCCTGTTGCCCCTTTAAAAATGACATGAATCTTTTGCAGAAAATGAATTTAATTTTCTTTTTTCTTCTTCCCTAGCCCCCTCAGATTTATCCTGTGACCTTTGGGAGGGCCCCAACCCCTTGGCTGGAACCACTGTTATGTTTATCTCCAATGTGACCAGCTACTAAATTAAAATGGTACCTGTGCATTGACGCACCAGTTTTAACAATCTAAAATTGTCATTTATAATAATATAGCATTCACAGCGACAATTGTTTTGCAGAAAAACAAATGCTTTTGCTACATAAAGAATATATAGCTGATAATGCTTCTGAACTTTAGAAGTAGATTGAATGCAGGATTTTTACATGTACCGCTGCATAGGATCTGGATACGTCCTCAGCTGCTGCAGGTATACTGCATGCTGAAACTCTTCCTCTTGGCATGTTAAATAATTCTCCTTTTTTCCCACGTGCACCTGCAGTTAGGGATCAGAGGATTTGAATTCTGCTTCCATTATTTTTTCTACTCTTTTTTTTTTTCTCCCACATGAAAACAGTTGATTTATCGCTCCTTTGGAATGACACAGCAGGTAACCAAGACTGTTAGCACTCGTAACAGGTTGTTTGTTTGCCCTCAGGTTACAACAGGGTTAACAGTCACCGCTCTGTTTCAAATTGTTTACCTATCTGCAGGCTGTGCATGTCGAAGTCAAATATTCAAACCTTCCAATCAGAGGACGCCTTTAGAGAAAACAGCGGCTGGAGGAATGATAGCAGATGAATGCAGGGTGAACCCCCCGCCCATTGACACCGACTGACTGACTGGGAATAAGTTTCTTACTCTTGCTGAAGGTAAGAAGAGGAGGTGTTTAAGCTCGTCAGTGTTCAAGCACAATTACACCCAGAAATGAAGAGATCCTCCTGTGATTCAGCACAGGAGAAGACGTGTTGATTTACTGATCTGTGGTGTGTGTGTGTGTGTGTGTGTGTGTGTGTGTGTGTGTGTGTGTGTGTGTGTGTGTGTGTGTTTGTGAGAGAGAGAGAGAGAGAGAGAGAGACACTGAGGGACAATGTGTACTAACAGTCACAGCAACTTGAACATTCCTCTGTGATTATACCACTGCTTTTCAAGTTACATACTTCACTGATGTACTCCATAAATTGCATTCACTCCCCGCCTATGCTGTCCTTCCTTCATTCACAAACACACACATGCACGCACACACACACACACACACACGCACACACGCACACACACACACACACATAGACACTTATAGACACACAAACACGCTCTCTTTATCTTCTCTCACACCCTCACCCCTTCCCTCTCTTTTCTCTCTATGTCTCTCCTCTCTCTCTCTCTCTCTCTCTCTCTCTCTCTCTCCCTCTCTCTGTCGCCCTCTTTTGAAGAAGTTTTCCGAGCAGATCCAAGTCAAACATCTGGGTCAGCTTATATCTAGTGGAACAAGACTTGCAGGATATTGTTGGCAGGATGTATGAACTGGAGCAGTTTACTCTGTGGGAATCCCCAATACACACACACACACACACACACACACACACACACACACACACACACACACACACACACACACACACTGTTTGCTGACATTGTTTCTTTCTACACCATTCAACTTGATTTCCAGGTGCAGCGATTCATCCCCGTCATGTCCATGAATACTTGTGCAGCATAAGGGCTTTTTGTGAAGTATGTGTAAACAAACACACCACACCTAATGGTTGGTTAAATGCCATGTTTAATATTTTGAAGAATGCATTGGTTATTACCAAAAAAAAAAAAAATTACAAAATATGCGCAAGAAAGGGGATAAATCACATCCTATTGTTCAACACTGAGTACATACAATAATATGATAATCTGTAACTTAATATATGTTCACAAGTCATTTATGTGCAACAAATGCTTAAACATCCTGGTCTGCCTTCTGCAAAAAACCAGCGCCTTATTCTCACAGGATACTGTCAAAACGGCTGAACTTGAGTTGTAAGGAGTTGGAGTTTACCCTGTTCTGTATGTAAAGTCACTCACTGCTCTAAGAACAGTGCAGCAAGCTCCGGATATGCTGTGGTATGAAAAACAGTTGCAGAGGGAAAACACTACTCCTGCTGAATGCCCCATGCTCTGTGAACCCACAAACTCTCTGCTGGACCCTTCCCTTATGTGTAGCCGGGGTGTTTACAAATTGCATAAGACAAAATTCCGTAGCAACTCGCTCCTCTATCTCTCATGATTTACAGTTCTTCCCCCTCTTCCTCCCCCTCCTCCTTTTCTTCTCCCTCTTTCCACCTCTCAGCTCCCACTCTCTCCCCGCACCCCCCCGGCCCCCATTCTTGCACTGATTCAATCTTTCTTCTCTGCCGACTCGCCTTTGCTTCCGTCTTTTGGTTTGTCATCTGTTTTGTACTCCAGGAAGAAGTCGTTGCAGGCGACCGTGAGGGCGCCCATCAGGATGATGAACTCGGTGAAGTCCACCTCCCCGTCATTGTTGGCGTCCAAGTCGTTCATCACCTTCTCAACTGCTTCATTATCTTTGGAGCTCTGTCAGTGGGGAACAGAGTGAGAGAGAGAGAGAGAGAGAGAGAGTTAAGAATGTGTTCTCTGCTATGTGTGTGTGTGTGCGTGTGTGTGTGTGTGTGTGTGTGTGTGTGTGTGTGTGTGTGTGTGTGTGTGTGTGGGGCTACATCACTGCACAGGCTTGTTCCAGCTTGTGTGTCAGAGTATGTGTGCGCATACCTTCACTCATGTGTCGCATATTTCCAAACTACATTAGTGTGTTAGAGCACAACCGCATATTTGCCTCTTCACACACTTCTTCTCTTACCCCTAAATAACTGCCCAGCTCCTCTAGTAGCAGCTCCTTCAGCTCACCCCTGCTCAGCGTGTACTTGTCGCCCTCCTTCCCCGAGTATTTGTGGAAGGTCTTTATGAGCATCTGCATGGCACTCTCCAGGTTGGAACTGGGCTCCTTGGACATGCTGGAAAAGGAATCAGGTCAAAAGGTCAGACTCTGCCACCCAATGCCCGCTCCAGCCCTGGCTGCATGCGCGGTTACATAGCAGTCAAGGGTGAAGCCACCTCCAAGACAAAGTGATAGTTTGAAAGGCAGATGAATGGATGGAAGGAAACCAAAGTAGAGAGGTTTTCCCATTTCTAGAGAACGGGTCGAATAACACTCTGCATGTAGTGCAGAGGCTATTACTGGCCCTAATTTAAGTAGTCTGGTCACTGTGTGTGTGTGTGTGTGTGTGTGTGTGTGTGTGTGTGTGTGTGTGTGTGTGTGTGTGCATGTGTGTGTGTGAGTGAGTGACCTTACTGGGTTTTACATTTCAGAGGTTTGGATAGAAAGGTGGAGGATTGCTTTGGAAAGGCTTTTCGAACAATCTTACACACATTGTGTCCGGCATGGTGGAGCTTCTCGTGCTGGACTCGTGGAGAGACTGTGCACACACAGACACAGATAAGTCACTGTCAATGATGTACAGTTTGAGTGTGAATACTTACTATAAGGCACATTCATGTCACTTCCTGTACTTTTAAGAAGGGCTGAGCTGATTTTAAGAGTCCCCAGGTTATCGCTCTTGTAAGCCGAATTGATAATACATGTAACAATTAACGCCGTGGCATCAGAGAAAAGTGGTCTCGGTGTAGAACATGTTGATCGTGTAACAGCCTTATCGTTTAAAATGGAAACTAGAAGTGAAACGCAAAACTCGTCTGGTAATCACATTCAAACTAAGGAGCTGAGTAACCTGAGGTGCCAGTGTGTACACTAACGTGTGGATACAAGTGAGGGCACTCAATCACTTCCATTCTCGCTCAGTCACAATTCAACTTTCGAGTTGAAGTTGGAAAGTTCAGGGACCTTCCTACACGGAGAATAAAGGGGTACAGTGTTATTTTGAGACTGATCCATAACCACACAAAACACTAAGGGAAACAATCAATCTGTCAATCAATCTCCCTGTGCATGATTTATTAACTAATCACCTATTACAAAATGTCAGTCACCGGTTACTGCCGCTCATCACGCAGCAGAGCGTTGTGCCGCAGAGGTCAGAGTTGTAGGCCGTGGAGACAAAGGAGGAGGTGAGCGGACACCAAAGCTGGCTAACTGGAAAATCTATAGGGGTCATCTGTCTCACTGACTGACACAATACAATAGGAAACCATGGAGACAAAAATGCTATCAGTAACACAATATTGAGTATGGTAATAATGCATATGCACTATGTAATCTTAATGACGGGTCAAAATCCACGTCGAGAGACTGGAGAGAAGGTTACATCCATTTTACAGAGCAGGAAACAATGATGCACTAATTGTCTGCTGTTTTCATGTCATGCTTATATTTGTCATTCATACATCTCACATAGTTTATTCCACATTTTTCCCGTTATATTTTTATTTCTTAACACTGCTTTGCCACAAATCCCTATTGGCTTCACTTGTTTCCATGTGTCATAGATGTACACATTTCCTGTCACGCTCCTCTCAAAGCTCACGCATCAGCAGAAAGCAAACGGTAACTTTTCAAGACAGAAAGACTTCAAATGAATTCCACACTTTTGTTTTTTCCAGGTCTTGTGATGACTGCCCGCTCTCCGGTGGATTACTGCTCTAAAAGTTTTTTTTTTTTTTAATGTTACCACTATTTGCTGCAGTTGCACAGTTGATAAAATACTTTACAAGGAAACCTACATCAGATGCAGAGGAGAAAGTAAGGTGAAGCAATCCCTCCAAGCTGTCTGTCTTACCTGAGTGCTGATGGAGGGCCTCCTTTGTCTTTGAAGAGGTGCAGGAGACAGAGCCAAGGCAGAGATGGATGGGGAGAGAGTTTGCCGGTGGACTTAAATATCACCTGCTCCCCCCACCCCCCAGCCCCCACCCCACCCCAAACTACTTCACCTACTTACGTATATACACTCTGCTTCTGTTTCTCTGTCCTCCCTCTCTCTCTTTTTGCAGGTGCTTTCTCTCCTTTCCTCTCTCCAACACACACACACACACTCACACACACACACACACACACACTAGATTTCCGCAAGTAATGAGGATATAAGATAAACACAAATAAAAATATGTTATTGTCACAGTTTTATTCCATATTAGCCATTACACATGTTACATAGAATAAGCAAAAATGATACAGCATTATATGAAGTTGAAATACTAGCATAGTGGAGTTTACGTGACTTGATAGTGGAATCTGAAATGAGTCCAGCTGCTAGACACACACACCCTCTAGTACTTGGCAGGAGATAAACAAGAATACATCAACGTACAGTGATGAAAGCCTGCACAATATCCTGGGAATGGTCCCATAATCACAAACATTTTGACCCAATGAGCCCTAAAAGCACATCCACACACTTGTATGTACACTTATCATATCCTCTGGGAGGACTCTTAACACAGGCTTTTATCTTCATCTACTGTGACTCAATGAATGAGATTTATTGTGTGGCAATGAAAATCTGTCTGCAAACACTCCCTGCTGCTAATCTGCTGTGTTTGGTTCCAGCATGTTTTTAATCTACATGGAGTAAAGGTTGGGTGCGGTTTACACTATGGGACAGTAACAAAAACTGCCAGTGCATACAGTTCAACCTCTCTGACAGAAAACGTAGCGCTCACAGCTCAATCCGTCCATCTGCTATTCCAAGTAGATTAAAAGAAAGCATTAGATGAGATAAAATAATTTCCAGATGATGTTTAACCCAGGTCGGTTCACTCTAAGTCCAGGAATCTATTGGTGTAGTGCGAGTCAAGTAATTTTAATATAAAAAAAAAATCAGTTAAGTGAATTTTGCTTGATCCAGTTTCGTCTGACCATATTTTGGCTTATGGTGATTGAGAGAAAAAAAAACACAAAAGATCACGATTTTAATGAATTAGCCGAACAAAGGGAAAACTGTAGAGTGTTTAAACACGCCTGGCCTATGGGAAGTAGCAAATAAGGTATGCAGCTTGCCAATGTACACATTTGCACACACACACACACACACACACACACACACACGCACACACACACACACACACACACACATACACACATACACACAAATACATCCATATCTCCAACAGGTGTTCAATTGGATTGAGATCTGGTGACTGTGAAGGCCATAGTAAAGGATTCACATCATTTTCATACTCGTGCCCTGTGGATGGAGGCAGTTTCATCCAGTTTCTCCACTCATCATTTTTCAGGTTTTTCCTTTAAAAAAAAGATGCCTGAGGCCTATGTACATGTTGAACAGGAGACTGGCTGTAGATGGTGCAAGAGAGTGATATGTTTCCATCATTCACAGGAAGTACCTTACTTTTTTTTTTTTATATATAAAAAGAATATAGGTTTTAATAAAAGAAATAATAATAATAAAGCCTAAATAGCCCCAAATGTCTCAATAATTTTGTTAGTAATAGATCATGCAGGAAACAAAGCGTACTTGTGTATGAGTATAAAGGCTGAGCAGAGTGAGTGTAAATGAGAGAGTATTTACAATGGGAGTGTCGCAGTGAGGCAGGGTGACCACATGACTCGGCTTATTTGTCTTTTCCTATTTTGCTGCCGAGCGGTTCAAAGCGCCTGGTGCTGTTACAGTGCAAGAGGTGCACATTTGGTAGTGTGCCCAAAACGTGTGTGCCTTAAGCACGACCGGGCCGGTCAGGTCAGACCTATAATACAGCAATCCCGCAACACGAGCCTTTTTCTCATGGCTGCATTATTGATGATGAGACAATTTACAAATCATTAAATTGTAATTAACAAATTGCATGTAATGTGACAAAGAACTACGTTTTCAAGTGATCTCCATAGTGGTCCAAACAAGAAAGAATTAGGTTAAAAAGTTAAATATAAAGAGGCCATGTAGAACTTAAATAATGGCTACAATAATGGTAATACAATGGTAATATTTAGCAAATAAGTTTCTGATAGCATGCAACATCTTATTATTAGCCTGTTGTAAAAGATCACACCACATAGATTCATATTGTTGGCTCAGTATTCTTTTTTACTTAAAAAAAAAAAAAGAAAAAAAAAAGCACAACCTCTGACAATGATCCCTCTGACACTAGCACCTGGTCTGACGGGCAGGATCAGTGGAGCCCAGGATTACTTTCATGTAATTGTTTGTGTCCCAACCCTCAAATGCCTAATCCAGTAGTTTCCCAGTGCCTGGGACTCAGGGATCCAGTTGCACGTCAAACAGGGTCTGAATGAGGGTGTGACCAACAAACAAACACGCAAGCCTGAACAACTGGTGCAAAAACCAGTGGAAAACAACAAGCAACAACCAGCAATTTTAAACAGAGCCCCCACCCCCCCCAAAAAAGAGCTAAAGTTTCTGTCACTCCAATTCAGTGCTACACCAGATACTCTAGAGCCAGGCACATTTATGGATCAATAAGTAGAATAGGACCATTGTAATAGTGCAGTTTGGAGAACACAATATCGTATTGTAAAGTACTTTAGATAAAAAACTGCCACCAGGTGACACCTGTTATGGCTTTCTTTACTTCTTGGTGTTTGTTATCTTGTTCTTCTCCACCAGTTCTAATCCAGGCGGATTAGGTTGCATGTACACCTTCCCTGACTTGCTCCTCCAGTGACCAGCCCACTCCCTTGGGACTATTTTTGGCTCACCTTTTGACCATAAGGGTCCTTTGGTGTGGTTTCCATCCTCAAACCTTAATTATTTAACCAAGGGCCACGCCTGATCTTCCAGTTAATAATCCATGGCTGACTACGAGTGAGGAGAATATACTGTAGACTCCAGATGACGTTAACCTCTCTGAGAGTTACAGAAAAAACAACAGGAAAGAGACAGAGATCCCATGAAATAGAGTGAGAAGAGGGTGTGATGGGGCATTGAGTACACAATTAAGATGAGCTGAATGCAAAGCTTCAGCAAAACAATTTGTTTATTGTCATGCCAAATCAGCTCCATAGCACTGTGGGTTAAAAGATGAGGATGTGAAAAAAACAGATACGGTGTTACTGGATGATTTTTGTGCAACCATTGCAGGAATAGTTTGAGATTTTGGGATTTACACTTATTTGCTTTCTGCCAAGAGTTAGATGAGAAGGTTGATATCACTCTCATGCCTGTTTGGTAAGCATAAAGCTTTCTTTCAGTAGCCAGTTAGCTTAGCTTAGCATAAAGACTGAAAACTGAAGGGAAACAGCGAGCGTGGCTGTCTGAAGGAAACAAAATCTGCCTCGAGCTCACAAATTAACAAATTATATCTTAGTTTCTTTAATCCGTACAAAAAGTGAAGTATAAACAAGACATAACATATTAGCCAGTGAGCTTTAAATGTGCTGGTGGGTGTTTTTTGTTCCCTAGAGAGCCAGCGTAGTTGTTTCCCTCTGTTTCCAGTCTTTATTCTAGGCTGAGCTAACCGCCTGTAGCTTCATCTCAACAGACACACAAGAATGCTGTCAATTGTCTCATTGGTTTTCTTGAAAGGAAAGCTAATGAGCATGTTCCCCAAAGTGTCAAACTATTCCTTTAAGCCATTAGTACCTTGCAAGATGTACACCAGTGATATTTCACTAAACAGTAAGTGATGCGGGGCTGCGTGACACAACTGTGGAGGAAGAGACCCAGACAGAGTCAAAAGTGAGGAGAGGACAGGATTTTAAACCAAACCTCTTGTCTGCAGTGGTGTGTGAACATGCAGTGACACTTTGGTCTCGTGTGCAGGGAAATCAGACTTTGGCAGTGAGGTTTTCACAGGGACATGGCATGCACATGATAGTGTACGTCTGCATGCAATCATAGTATATTATCATGATGAGGTAAATGTGCTATATAGTGGGAGGCACATGCTGTACATATGAACATAGTGGTAACTAGCAGTACAAAGCAATGAGTGTACGCTCATATACATGTGTTATTTATCATATATAAGGAATGGGGTTTCTTCAGAGCTGGCTTTGTAGTGTTTGAACTTTTACCTATATTTTGTATTTCAAAGTTGTGTGTATTTTAAAAACAAAAACTGTTTAGTGGCTTACAAATATATTTTGGCAATGTTAATGCTATGATATGTGTAGTGTTTCATGTAAATGTGTAGTGTGATTTTCTTGTGAAGGAATGGATTGTCCCCTATGAGGTCGCCTCCTCTGTCTTCTTCTCCACTTCTTCCACCACAGCCGCAGCCACCTTCTCTGCAGCTTCCTCCACCTTGTCTGTTTCCTCCCCCTTCTCCTCTTCTTTCACCACCACTTCCACCGCCGCCGCCGCCGCCGCCTCTGCCGCTGCTGTCACCGCCGCCGCTGTCGGCTCCTCCTTGGCGACCTCGGGCTGCGTCTCTCCTTCCGCCTTTACTTCTACCTTTACTTCCACCTCTCCTTCTGCATTTGCTTCTACCTTTACTTCAGCAGTTGCGTCTGCTTTCGGCTCTTCGCTTGCTTCTGGCTTTGCTTCCTCCTTTGCCTCTAGGTTTACCTCTGGCTTCTCCTCCTCTTTGTCAGGGGTACTTTGTGCCACCTGTCCAGATGCAGCATTCTGGGCAGGCTCCTCTTTGGCGAGGCTACGCTGCTCGCTGAGCGAGACCGCCAGGTAGCCGACCAGCTTCATGTACTCCTCGAAGCCAACCTTGCCATCCTGGTTCTCATCCAGCCCCTGACCCATGTTGCTGACCGCCTCCTTGCTGTCTGTGTCCTGGGTAGTAGGCACACACACAACCGTGAGACAATCAAGCATGATGACGAGTAACCCTACCTGGACTCTCAGTGCCGAAATCACCAAACACTATTAGTAAATGAACCTCTATCAGTGGCTCTTTTTACATTATAATGCTGATGGCTGTCATTCTATCATATCGGATCACTTCTCCCATTCACTTACTGCATATTACACCGCCATTTGGTCGCAATGCTCTGGACAGGTTAAGACTAGCCAGTGCCAACAGCAAGACTACTGGCTGCTTTTCTGTGAGGTAGTTACATAATTGAAGTATTGGTAACATTTCAGAGAGGTTCAATGAAGGTTTCCTAACCGACAGGATGTTGCTGAGCTGGGACTTGACGAGGCCCTGGAATTCTTTCTTTCCTAGACTCTCCTTTCCCTTGGTCGACTTCAGGAAGACCTTCACCAGGGTCTGAATTGCAGCCTCCATGACTCCTCTCTCTGGGGAAAAGGAGAGGTCAAGACAATGGTGTGAGATAGATAGATAGATAGATAGATAGATAGATAGATAGATAGATAGATAGATAGATAGATAGATAGATAGATAGATAGATGTGGTTGAACTGCTGTTGCATTGTAATGGGCACATCCAGTGGAAAATGAAACGGAGGATCTGTTTGCGTCCCTACGAAACCTTTTCGTTTCAGGTGTTGAGTCTAAAGCCGCAATAAGGGAGGGATGGTGACGTGAGATAAGCGGTGAGGGTGAGAAGGAGTCTGATTGAGAGACAAGCACTGATGCACAATGGAAGTTCTGATCTTTGATAGGTCATCTGATCTAGTGAAGCTACCAAGGGGACTGGGCTTCAGATTACCTAAGGGATTACCTCGTCCCTGTCTGCTCCTCTCTCTCTCTCTCTCTCTCTCTCTCTCTCTTTGTCTCTCACTCTTGTCAGCTGTACCAGCCTCTCTCTTTCAGTGCCACTCTCTCTTCCTTTGCCTGTCAGTGTTTCATCCTTGTTTTCACTCTGCTGCCCTTTCTTCTTCTCAGGCCACTGCCTTCACACGGTTGTACACAAGTACACGCACATCCTAACGTATTTGACGATGAGGCCTGACACAGATCACACATAAGCAGCTAATTCATACGTGTTAAAGCTTAGCTTGAGGCCCACTCATAAATCTAGCTCTCGACAGATATAATCTACAGACGTTGCCGTAAACGTAGAACATGCCAGTAGGTGACACATCTTAGCAGAAATTCCATTCATTGCTGTCTGTGGAGATCACTTAGACAGGAATTTACAGGCCACCGCCGAGCTAGTTTGCCCCCCAAACGGTGAGAGGATATGCTAAAGCTGACCGTACTCGTCTGTCAGCTTCAGTGTCCAAACGCTGCAGAGCAAACAACAGTTTACACTGGTGAGAAAACACACTGTGTGGACTCCTTGTTTCAACAATCAGCCGAGTGGCCGTTTGTAAACAGCAAATTAATATCTCAATCACTTAAGTGCATGCCACACTCAAGCACCCTGGAGCCGAGCAGTTTCTCTACAAGCAGCTCATACGGGCCAAGAGCATGAGCCTGAAAGTCTCATTACACCAGGAGACGCAGAGAGCCCTGATACTGTGGCGTAGAGCCATTAAAATCTAACATTTCACTCGGTCCCTTTCAGATTTTGCATGATGACCGACTGAACTGTAACTGTCTGACCCATTCTGCCATAATACAACCACTAGAGTGAATGTAGCAGAGTGAGCATATGTCATCTGATTGTCACTGAACAACGGAAATAATGTTATGAGAAAACAGATTAATCCAGCACGTTTTCTTTTTTTCTTTTTTCTTTTTTGAATTATTGTCAGTTTTTGTGATTCACACTCTGTCCGTGTTTTGTAGGAACTTTAGAGGACTTCTTCCTGGACCGGTGACACACCCTCTTAAAGCCTGAGTACACAAGGGCCTCAACAGCTCTCACCGCGTCCTCACCATAAAAAAATACCCAGCAAAGACATTTCCCCCTACTCTCTGGCCTGACATCTCTGTCCATTCTCACATTCATTATTTACTCCGTCAGCCGTGTTGAGGCGGTATTGCCAGCCTGGACAGTTTCCCAACATGTGCCCTAATTTCGACAAATCAACTCTCGACTTGCATCACCCGTCCCACGTCAGAGCTTCGTCTTGTCCCACTCAGGGGTCAAACTAATCCGCGTTATTTGTCTTTAAAAGGCCCCAAAACAACTGCGCAAATAATTAAACATACAGGCCTACAACCAGAGGTTTCCCGTTTCCCTCCACAGCCCCGAAAGAAGATTGAGTGTTGCGTTTCCAAATGGGCGAATGTGATACGGTATGTGCGCAGAGTAATGACAATACTACCGCTCGTGTGTCATGAAATATTAACAGAGGAACAAGTTAGGTTGTGACTGTAATTTGCCGTGAGCAGACGTACAGTGGCTGCGCTTCACCCAGTTCCTCGGCAAGTTTTGAAAAAATACAGACAATTGAGCTTTGGGACGCGTGCGCAACATTAACAACAAGCACCAGGTTTTTGCCGGGACTCATCATCATTAACGCCACAAGCAATTTGAAACATTGAAGACTGAGTTGAAAGAAGCGACACGGCTCCACAGAAATCCGCTCAGCTGTCACTCGTGTTGGGCCTCTTAATACATTAAAAAAAGAAAAACAAAAACAAAAGTATACTGTGCGCAAAATGTTAATTTTGCGCAAAAATAGGGCTTTTACGCGCGACCCGGATGCCCACTGGAAATACTGTGTGTAAGAACAATATCCTGTCACCTAAAGTCACTTCAATTTTTGATAAGCTGTTTGCAATTGATCGGCAACTCGTCAGCTGATCTACATCAAAATATCAAATATCTCTTCGGGAGAAAGAGAGAGAGAGAGAGAGAGAAAGAGAGAGCATATGGCAATTAAACACAACCACATAAAAGCGAAAAAAGTAGATCTAGCAATGAAAGCAAAACAGCCACAAACTATTGTCATTTACTCTTTTATAAAAGAGCAACATGAGCCGAAAAATTTGTGTCATTGGAACCGTCCTGCTGTCTGACCGCGGCCAAGTTTCATGGGATGGCTCTTGCAAGAGAGTAGCCTACCGAAACGTGGCAAAAAAAAACCATGAGCAAATACAATGCCTACACGGGTGGAGAAACTTTAAAAGACTCCAAAAAAAAAAACGCGTTCAACTCACCGTATACCGTCTGTGGGACAGGAGAAGTGTATAAATGTGCACAGATGTGAGTTTCTCTCCTCTTCTCCGCCTTTCTACGCCGCTTTGAGCCCAGAGAACTTGCCAAACTAGTAGGACTGCAGAATCTCTTCCGTGATTTAGGTTTTTTTCTTTCCTTAAAAACTTTTTCCCCCTGACAAGTCAAAGGGCGTGTACCTGGAAGAGTGAGAGGGAGAGCTGGGAATGTGGAAGAGCGCGGGTCTAACACTCAGGGAAAAGGGGAGTGAAAGTGAATCAAAACACTTATACTGGGGTTTTTATTGGAATTATCTTTGGCTCATGTTCCAGCTGCTTCACGTCATGTGTGATTTGCACAGTTTCACGCCAGTTCGCCAGGCTTGTGGCTTGGAGCGTCTTCATCTGGTGGGACGAGGAGACAAGGGCGGGTGGGATTACTTCATCTGCACAAGTCCCAGTCGCTTTCAAAAGTATTTACACACAGCCAAAACAAAAAAAACAAAACAAAACAAACAAACAAAAAAAACCTTTGAAACTGAAAGTGTAGTTATCACGCACTCTTAAAATCTATCATTGACTGTTTTCCGCCAAAAGTCGCAAACAAAATAATATTTTTCAACCACAAAAGGCAGTTCAAATTTAAACATGGCAGCAATCTTTTGACACATTTGAAATTTGAGAGTAGAGGCATCTTTATTGAAAGTACAGGAAAGCCAGTGTGGGAGGCAAAAGTGGTGCAAGAGGTAAAGCGGTCTTGCCAAATTCTTGAGAGGGCTTTCAAGTATTTGCATTTTAAAGAAACAACAAAAAAAAATCCCTCTACATATGAAATCTCTTGCCTGTGCTTCTTTCTATGGATATGTGAGATACAAGTTTCCACATTTTGGGAGAGCTCCTGCGAGGCCTTCCCCATACAGACAATGAGCTCCCAGCCCACACTAGAGGGGCGCCCTGCTCATTTAGTCTCTCACTTTGTTGCCACTGACTCATTTGCCCGTCATCACGCCTCCCACACTGGCACCTTAGCATGTGTAATTTGGATACAAAGGTCACATTGACTTATCTGTTGAAAGATCCACACTCACCGAATCAGTTAGCGGCATCTTTTCTCTTTTGCAAAACTAAAACAGGCCTATAGGCTATAAAACAGCTGGGGAGCATGCCGACACACATAACTCTGTCTAGACATCAGAATTAATGCAGAGTGACTGTAACACCAAGAATTAGCAGCTAAACAAGCAAAAATACAACCCAAAATGTTGCAAAACAATAAGCCCACCCAAACATGATGGGATGCATTTGGTCCACGTATCCCCATGACACAGTGTCCTGAGGCCTCACTGACAAGACAGTGAAGACCAGGCTACGCTTTTGCATCACTGCTGCTAAACGCTTGGGCAGGCAGCTTTGTACAAGCATTATGAAGCTCTATGGAACAAGATATGGTCTGCATAGGGTAGTTGTAACGCATATAGGATTACAGGCCCCTAAATCAAGGCTGTAATACATTCTCGCTCAAATGTGTGTGGCTGGACATCATATAATGTGGTGAATGAATGACAGGAGGCAGAGTGATGTTGGCTCAGGGTTCATGACAATGAAGCCTTTAATTCAAAGTTCCCTGCATTCAACAAATGGTTAACTAAAGAGTTACACATGTGGCACTGGTGGAGTGATAAAAGAATTCAAATGCCTTTGAGTTTTATAGTTGGACATCTTAAACTGAGTCGATTGGCGTTGCACAATCTGCTCAAAGCCACAATTGACACAGGATGGCGAGCTCTACTGACTGAAGCCGCCCTGTTTGCTCGCAAGTTTTCCAATCAGCTGCCAGAACTCGGAGAACGTCAGCTCCCCGTCGTTGTTCTCATCCAGTGAACCCATGAGCTGGTCAATCGCCTCAGCGTCGCCGGAGTTCTGTGGGTAATCACAGAGCAGAGACCCTGATCAATACAAGATCACTCTGAGCTGCAGCGTCAGCTGCTCTGAAAGACAGTCCTGCCACCTAATGGTTGAGTGTGGCCATTAATACAACTGAGGTAAAACTTAATTCACGGCCACACAAAGATCCTTTCTGATAAAATCCTTCATATTTAATCTGTGTATTTGTGTCGTATTTCATCTGTGTTTGTATAGTGGTCAGTGGGAAATTGACTCAAACCCAACTTACAATGACCATTATAAAACATGTATTCAATTAATATATGTTATAATATGTGAAGGTGCAATATTTTGTATATAAATAGACAGAGTCTGACGTAGGCTATGCGACATACATGATTATTTCCATTCCACTTTCAAACAGATGCAATCCAACATTACACTCACAAAATCTGAATTAACTTGTCACAAATCGGATAATTGATTATTTATCCAAGTAATTATCAAGTAATTATCCAGTAAAACTATTATTAACAGCATTTAGTGGTTACAGCTGTTTTCCTTCATCTCGTGCCACTGTAAATCAAATACTTTCATTGTGTTAGCATGATAAAGTGAGCATTTGTATCATATGTATCATGTATCACTGCAAACTGACATCAATGGAAAATAATAACAATTCAAGCTTTATCTGCACCCCTAGTACATTATTTTGTACATGGAAGCAAAGCAGAGTCCCTCATATAGTATATCACACCTCATGCATGCATCTATATATTTATACAGTGTTATATCAAATCTGTATGGATGAATGAATGAATGAATGAATGAATGAATGAATTCTGTCAATTTTACAGCATATACTTGTAGAGTTTTGACATAATGATGATCCATATGATCTTTTGCTCAACTTAAAGAAAGCAATCTGTAAATCTACAGTAGAGTTATGTGCAAAAGCAATTAGCCACAGTGACAAGACTGAATAACAGCACAGTGAGGCTGCAGACAACTTAACGTTGCATAATAAACCACAGCTTCTCAGGATGCAAAGTCAATAGAGATCAGCAGGCAAATGGTCTTGGAACAACTTCAGAGATGTACCTTGACATAGTTGGGTAGCTGAGAGGTCACCAGGTTTTGGAATTCGTCTTTGCTCAGGGTGCTGGCAGAACCATCTTTCCCAGCATAGGCCTTGAACTGGCTGACAAGGGTGGAGATGGCAGTTTCCATGATGCTTTGTTGCTAAGAACCGAAAAGTAAAAATGAATAGAGAAACAAAAGCCTCAAAAAAGCTGCAAACCTCGTCCACAATAAAATAAGTCAAAGAGAGAAATCTGCGCTCTTACCGGTTGTGGTGAGATGCTGTTTGGTGCGTTGCAGCTAGTGCCAAGAACCTTGTCCCTCCACTCTGGCATCACCTCTCTGAATATATATGCTTCATCGCTGTTGACTGATGCACACATCAGCGGAAAACACTTAACCTGCCCCCTTCTCCCCCATCCAGTAGGCTGCCCTTATCTCTGCCTGATTTCTACCACTCTGGGGATACACATCACAAAACTGCACACATACACAGCTACACAAACACAGACACAAAAAAACTGCCATTCTGTCCTACGAAGGGCAAATTTGTACTGATGATAGCACAAAACCCATTTTAGTCTGTTTGCAGAGCAAGGGATTTACTGACGGCATCCTTGTCAGGCCATTCTAATCAAGTGACCGAATCACGCACACCTAAGCAGTAATAAGTTTATACAAAACATGACTCAAATAATGTGGCATTCAGGTGAAACAAACACTGGCTCATGTGTAAATCTGGTTACAGGGGTAAATGTGCGTGGATTACCTGCAGAGAGATGGCAACTTTAATGTTGTTGAATTTTAAGGACAACAAGGAGGTTTTTTTTTTTTTTTACCTTTCTCTCATTTTTTTTTCTCAAGATTGTCTGTTTGATATTTTGTAGTTGGGGATTAACGTTGTTAAGAGGGCCCTCTCTTGAAATGTTTGCATGGTGACTTGTTTGTAGAATTCAAAAAATGACAAGCGCTCTCTGGGGTTTCACAGCGACTGACTTCTTCTCAATCATTGCTTACATTCTTGTTCAGCAGCATATCAGGTCAATGACCAACTCCCACACTGGCTGCTTCACGTACGAGGCCGGGCTGGAAGTGAGTTTGTGCCTGTGAATGTGTAAGCTCCTGTTCAGAGTATTTAATCGGAGTGTAAATATTTTAGTTGGGCATCATAGCTATGATAATGGATGCTTGTCATACCAGCAACTTCGCAAAAGAGAGTGCCATGAGTCTGGGTATCATTGTAAATTTTTCAGTAGGACAATAGTTCCATTAACACGCTGACTCAGGGGATATATTCTGTGATATCTCTTTCCGAATATGTTTAAATAATGACACTATTTACAATTTTTTTAATGGTGAAAAATTTATTCAACTTAACACTGACTTCCTAAAAGAGGACATAACTGATGATGGGAAAACTAGAAATGATCCAACTTTATCAGTACATCTGTCCAGGGATCAATTACATGCACATCTTGGCAACATTATCAATAAGCACAGATCCCTACTGTTGTCCCACAAAGACAAAAACATGTCTCAGATACTGATTAAACTTTCTTAAATGCATTTCATTAAAGGATCCATCTGTTCTGGTTAATCTTTCTTTTGATCCCTTTGGTCTAAAAACTGAAAGAAAATTCCTCTGTAGAAACAACAGAGAAGACGTTTAACAAGAATCTGTTCAACACAAGTAAACCTCTGACATTCATTCTCTGCCCTATAAACAGTGAAACTGCAAGCAGTGTAAACTTATTTTCTTTTTAAACTAGCAGAAGCAAATTGAGTCAAAGACCTCTTGTCCAATCTAACATTTAAAGGCACGTACGCAATAGCTGGCAAACTAAATTTCTGGAAACCAAAGTAACTGAAAAAAACATTTCCACATTTGATGCTAAAACGTCTGTGGTTCTTCTAGCTTAAAATAAGGAAAAGAATTGCAGTGTAGTGACAGAATAAATAAATATTTAACACTTCAAAGCTTCTTTCAATCACTGAAAAATGAGCACTAACAATCACAATCTGTCGATTTTAACTTCGCATCCACTTAAAGAGGGAAACCTTCATGATCAAATATGATTAAGATCGAAAACTGAAAAAAACTACAAAGTAATGCTGCAATACTTTATAGACACTGTTTTGTCCCGTTCTTGTTTTACCATTGCCTGACTTATTCAACAAAATGAAATGTAGCAGCTTCCTAAGTTTTGTTTTTTTTCTATGATCAAACAGCTACGACTACGTTACTTCTGTGCATGTCAATTTACAGCAACCTGCTAATAAAATATGAGGAATATGAAAAAAAACTAACTGGTTTAGTTGCCAATCTCATTTAGACAAATGAACAAAGTCATTAAATGAAATACTCTGGGGATTACTAAAGATCACTAAACTCTATATGTTTTACTCTGCGTGCTCTGGGATACCCAGTATATGTAGATCATGTGTTGTAGGTCCCCGTGGCCACATTCCTCTAAAAGAATGTAGGATTCAGACTGGTGGTCTAAATAAAAAAAAAAAAAGAAGTAAATAGTACGAAAAACCCTTTTGCTGTAAAAGTGAATGTTTTGGGAAAAGTGCTAAAGTGGTTTAGCAGTCATCAATCCAACTATGGCTGTATATATATATATATATATATATATATATATATATATATATATATATATCAGTTTATCCTGTTGCTTTTTTTTTTAGCAGCACTGACATGAATGTTTCATAAACTGGTTCCTGGTTGTTCCACACATCTGCTGTCAACTGACAGTTGGGAGTCGGAGAATGAAAAGTCCTTCAAATATAGAAACCAAACGCTTTAGGGCTCTGAAACAGCACTGTGTGTGTGTGTGTGTGTGTGTGTGTGTGTGTTTGCCTAAATCTACTAAAGAGCTGCTGACACAAAACTGGTCTGACCTGATCTTGTTCTTATCACTGAAAGAAGTGGGAGCTCATCCTCTGGGATCAGACAGTTTCACCTGACTTGAGGCAAATGGTATCTGCAAAGATTTCTTAGCATTTGTTTTAACCTGTTCGGAGTAGAGACAGGTTTTATTCCCAGACAAGGGAGAACGTCAAATGACAGAAAAGTATTTAACAGTCAATTTAACATGTCTTCGTGTAACTGACAACTTATCTGACACTATTTGTATGAATAGATTTAACTCAATTGCACTGGTGCTCAACAGAATTATTCGCAAATACCATCTCCTTAAAACCCTGTTTTTAGTGTGATCTGAATATTATCAGTTGGAATTTACATTATGAACTGCGACATGCACTAGGTACTGAAAAAACACTATATAGCAGAGGAAAATACACACACATTACTGAAGGACTTTGCATTAGGAGGCATAACCTGACAGAGGTAGGTAACAACTAAGTCCGAAATGACAAGTACAAGTCTAGCTTATAATTAAAGACTCAGAGACACATTTATGAGAGGCACAACCACTCTGTACCAGAAGCTACTACAATTACAGCTCTGAAGAGGACAAGGTAGGCAAGAAATGTCCTATAAAACCACCGCTTCTGCTGTATCTAAATGTTGGATTTTACTCCTCTCCCCTAAGTGTCTCTACTTAAGCTGTGGCAGCAAACTTCCAGAGGGCTTCTCGTTCAAACTCCTCCATCTCCTCCTCCAGGGAGTCGTCATCCTTCTCCCCGTCATCCTCTAAAACATCCGCCATGTCCTCCAGAATGTCCGCTATGTCCTCAGCAAAGTCGCTGAAAAGAACCCTGTCGTGGATAAACACGCCGTCCTCAAAGAACTCTGCAGTCAGTTTTCGGATCTTGTCCTTGCTCTCGGATGAAGACCCCTCCAGCTTGCTCAGATAGCCCTCCAGCAGCTCCTCAAATTCGGACAGCTCCACTGCGTAGAGCCCCTCCTTGCTGGCGCAGTCGTCCACAGAGCTGCAGCCCAGCTGGGGGCGGACGTTGCGTCGGAGCTTCTGCTCCTGGTCTCTCCAGAAATCGTTGTGGTTGTACTGATGCGGCTGGCGGGGCTGCTGATGGCGCTGCTGGTCCTGATGATGATGGTTGTGGTGGTGAGAGTTTTTACTAGGCCGGCTGTGCCACGGTTTCTCCTTCCTCCGCTCCTCTCTGTCCACTCTGCGCTCGTCCTTCTTCCTCTCCCACTCGTCCTGGTGTTTCCTCCATGCCTCTTTGTGAGAGTTTTGCTTCTGAGACTTCCACTCTTTCTCCTTCTTCTCTTCTTTGTCCTTCCATCCTCCTTCTTTGCTGTGCTTCCACTCCTTCTCTCCTCTCCACTCTTTTTTTTCTTCTTTCTTCCTGTGGTCCCGCTCAGTGTTTTTGCCTTTGTTCCCTTTCCATTTGGACTCCTGTGGCTTCTTCTTCCCCCACCTCTCAACTTGTTCAGAAAGCTTCTTCTGGATCTCCTCCAAATTATCTCTGACGTTTTTCCTGCCACCTCCATTTTTTTTCATCCCCTCCAGTCTCTTTCGGCTCTCCTCCAAAAGAACCTTCTGTCTCTGGAGTTCCTCCTTCAGCCTGCCTCCTTCATTTGTGTCCTTTGTCCTCTCAGGTCCAGCTGCTTTTTGGTTACTCTGACCAGCTTTGTCACCAGGCTGCGGGGCTGAACTGGGAGTAGCCGGTGGCATTTTTTGATCAGCTGTGAAGGAAGCAAGATATCAAAGTTAAATTGATCATAAAGGTCAAAAGATTTTATTGCTCAGCACCCTTCCATTTGCATTATCATTTAAATAAATATTAAATGAGTGCAAAATACAGCGGCAAAGACTATTAAATGCCACATCATACCTGAGAGCTGGTTGAGTTCAGTCACCCTGGCCCTCAGACTCTCCAGCTCTTTCTTCAGTTCAGGCAGAGTTGACAACTCCTCCTTCAATTTTGTGTTTTCTTTTTCCAGATCTGCTTTACCTTTTTCATCACCACTTGCTGCTACTGTCTTCAGTGCTGAGTCGAGTTCTTCTTTCTGAGACTGAAAGATAAGGAAAGATATAGATGGTTAATCAAATCCAGGTTCTGGACAACTTGGACGATATTCAGAAATATTTATTGAAACATCATGACGGTGTAAGACAACATCATTAGCATTAATAAGACTGTATACTGACCTGTAGTTGAGCCTCTAGCAGAGCGATTTGTTGGTTTTCCTGTGTCAGTTTATCCAATAACTCTTTCATATCCTGTGGATCACTGCTAAGCCAGTCCTGGATTGAAAATCATTGGCAAATGAATAATACAAATATTTTTGAATAATCCAGTCTTTTTTTATCCTTTCATATTTTGTCTCTATAGTTTTAAGATTCGAGTTTTCTTTAGTTAGTTCTGTATAGACACATACTGGGCAGCATATCACACTGAGATTGAGTAAGTGAAGTGAGAGACGGCAGGAACAGACCTGGCTTTGTTCTCCATCACTCAGTTCAGAGGCATCAAAATCACCTGTCAGATAAGAAAATACATCTTTCACACAAGTCTTACCGCAGACACTCTTATTGACACACAGCTGCCAGGCGGTCTTACAACAACAGAAGATGCTTTTGTTGTGAAGTGCATTTTATGAGCCCAGGCCACTACTTGTGCACTACACAGAAACTGTTTATTTAAAATTACATGTAAAAAATTATATGATATATTTGCCTTGCCAAGCAAACTGCCTACAACAGATCATCTTCGCCTCAACTTAAGCACCTTTTATCATCCAGTGAGTCCTCCCAAACAGTGATAAAGAGTGTTATTGTACAATTCAAAATGCGTGTTATTCGCCATTTTCTGCTGCCAGTGCATGAAGTGTCAGGCCAGATAAGTGTTTGGAAAAGCCTCTGAGTGTTAGCCAGCTAGTGCAGAAGCTTACACTGCTGTTTTATCTTTAGTACTGGACCTACCATAATCCAGGTCAGAGAGGAAACCTGTCGACACAGTTCAGCTTAGTCAACAAGATCTAAAAGCAGACACTGAACTATCGCTGAAAGCTGCAAATAAATGTGCTTATTCAATTTGTTAATACTGGCATTGTCTAATAAGCAACTGCGTAATGATGTAATTTTCTGACAATATTTACAGTAAACACTACAGCTCTCAAATCTCTGATGCAACAGGTGTATACAGGTGCAACTATTCTGATCATTTCGGAAAGATGTTGTGCAGTAAGCACAAAGATCCATACTAAGTTATTTTTAACATGAGCATCTTCAAGTATTAGGTAATAAATATCATAAACATGGCTTCAATCTCACTGTTAATATATAGCTTAAAGCAACTATGAGCAAAAGTCGTCCCTCTTACTGTATCTGACTAGAAAACAGAAGCGAGCAGGCAGGCTTAGTTAGGCATGAGAGGAACTCACCTGAGAGGAAGAGGGAACCTAAAAAGAGGAGGATCAGAGCACCCACAATGCATTTGTTCAAGGAGAACCATGGCTTTTCCTCCTTTTTCTCAGCCAGCTTGAACTCCACTTCCTCATCCTCATCTTCCTCATCTGATGTTCTTAGTCTCGGTGCATCGAAAGAGGGCACATTCCTCCTCCTCAGTCCATCATCAAAGCTGCTTGTGTCGCCCAAATCAAAACTAGTTGATGGCTCTGTGGTAGAAAGGCAGCAAGAGGAAACAGATTTTCAAAATGAAAAAAGAACTGGCAAGACAGCAGAGTTGTCACATTTTATAACGTATTTTTGTGAGAGAAGATATTGCCCCCAAACCTAAACCACATGTGGCCCGGAGTCACTTCAACAAATCATCTCGACATCTTTAGCTACAGAAGGATCAGAACTTTCCAAAATCAGAATTATCTACTGGCAGAATGCCTCACAGAAAATACTCGAATCTAAGTGAATACATGAACTGCAAAACTCAACAGTGTGTAAACAGTGTGCAAAAAAAAAGAAAAAAAAAAAGGCTGACAAAAAGTCAGTGATGCTTGTGGAAATGGATGACATTTTCTCACTAAATTACAACAACAGTAATTTCATGCATGGGGGTTTCTCATTTTCTCAGCAGGGTGTACGCTTCCCTGTCATGCTGATAAATCTCTTTCCAGCTGCTAGCGTGACACAGATAAGAAACATGTTAACCAATTCTTCTGCAAGAGGACTCTCATTTTCTGCTTCTATTGACTAGTGCTAATTACAAAGAGCCATAAACCACTTACTTCCCGCAAGACTGTGCTACCAAATTGGCAAAGCTGTTAACTGCTGTGGGGCCGCAGACCCCCCCAGGAGCACTCAAAATGTTGCCCAATGTTCACTGTGTGGCAGTTGGTTTATGGTAATATGATCAATTATAACTTTACTTGGTATAATGCCAAAGTATGTCAAATGTGTCAAAGTGTAGAGAGAGAGAGAGACAGAGAGAGAGAGAGAGAGAGAGAGAGAGAGAGAGAGAGAGAGAGAGAGAGAGAGGGGAAAGGGGGGTCAGTAGGAGCCCTGAGGCCCCATAGCAGGTTATTCTTGTCATGACTTCACTTCAGAAAGGACTCTGCTCTTCTGCAGAACAATTTCAGTGCTCGAGTCTTTTATATAAGTATATATTTTTTGGGGGTGTAAATTGGCTGGTGAATGTCACCAAGACTAGAAAGGGTTGGAAAATAGTGAATACACACCCTGATGCGAAGACAAACAATATATATGTTAGTATGTGGATATGCTATATTACCTTGCTGCACCTATACACTGTGTATGACCAGTGTGATTGTATAGTGTCATCTATTTCACTAGCGGTTCCCAGTGCTTCTGGCTTGTGAACCCACGAAAGGAAGCAATGCCTTCTTGCAATTATTGTCATAGGTTATAGCCTTAGGGTTGACAGGAGTTATGAACAGTGGTTTTTCTATCTCTTGTTGTATTTGAAGGGTTATTGAAGGTCTGGAGAGTTGGAAGCATCTAATATTTCACAAGAAAAAAGATAAAAAATGAAGAATCCCTAATTTAGGAACCAGTGTTTTAGAAAAACAGACTGACTATCTCTCTGAATTAAATAAAGATCACTCTAGTGCCATGTGCTGACATAGCTTGCATGCATTATCTGTCCCATACCTTGTTCTTCTTCTCTCTCATCGGGGGTCACTGTCTCAGATGGCTCTGCTGCCTCCTCTTCTGCTTCTACTGAACCAACAGTCTCTGGCGCAGGGCTTTCATCAATGGGGTCTTCTGTCACCAGCCTCTCTGTGACTGGACTTGGCTGCTCTGTACTTTCTGGAACAAAGCTGATATCGGCGTCAACATGAGAGGGAGGATCAGTGGCTGTGATGGTCTCTGTGGGGATGTTAACCTCAAGTTCAGCAGTGAAGACAAGACTCTCCCCAGCAGGACTCGCAGGAATTGGCCCCATATCAGCAGGCGTGTCAAGTACTGGTTCTGTAGAGACAGGGATCTCAGTCATGGGAGGAGCAGAGCAGGACTCCTCAAGCTCAGATGGGGGGAGTTCAGCAGCAGGAATATCGAGTGGAGCCCCCAAATCAATGTTGGTGACAAAGGGTATGGCTCCTAGGTGCTCATTGTCACTGGGGGAGCTGGTATCAATTTCATGTATAACTGGAGGCTGACTCTCCAGGTCGAGATCTGCAGGGTCAAGGGGGTTTTGTGGAAGAGGACTCATCCGGGTTGGACTAGAAGGTATGGGACCCTCACTGGACTCTGGAGAGGTCTCCTGACACACCTAGAAATAAGGGCCAGAAAGAAAAAATGATATCTGTGAATACTTTTATACTTTGATATCACTTCTTGTGATCTTCATTGCAATTAAGGTGTTATTTAGTAATACATTTCTATGATTTTGTTTTTCAGTGCATCCATTTCCCTCACACTATATTGCCTACAATGTGTCTCTTCCATTTAATGACTTCCTATACTGCCCTGAGTGACTTTTTAATAATCTCAGGAGAACAGGTCTCAACTGTCTAATTTATATTTAGCATGGGCAGATAGAAGCAGTTGTAATCTGTAATTTGTAATCTGTAATCTATTGCAAAAGGGATTCCATTCTATTGAGGCTCATTTCAGTGTAAAAACTGGTATTCCTTACTCCATCTGCGAAATATTTCAATCTGTAAAATTCTTCAACATGACTGAAAATTAGTTAAATAGAAATTAGTGCTGCTTATTGATTTGGAGGGGGGGGGGTCAAGCAACAAAGTAAAGAACATATTATGTATACTTTTTTTATGTTATAAATCTGATTGCAGCCATAGTGTGCTGGACAGTAAGTATGTACATGTGATCAAGATAAATATACACCATCAAACAAGACATTAGACCGAAGAATACATCACCAGCATTTGGTTATAACTGTGTAAGGTAAGGATTTGTCCTCTTAATAATGACTTGATTCCGGGTTTTCTAGTGGCACGATATTCAACAACAAGGACAGACATTAGTATCTGTGCTTAAACCTTGATAGGATTATTACATTGTTTATTGTGTACTAACCTGATGGCCTTCCTCAGACAGGACAGTTTCTATTGGAATGTCACTTGCTTTGAACTCCACAGCAGCTCCTGAAATAACATCAACACAGGGTCAACACTACAATTTGAAACTGCAGAGGTTTTTAAAAGCAATGTCTTCAATGTCTAAAATGAGCCATGCCACAACCCATGACCACTGATCCTGTAAATGCTCCACCCCTCTTGAATTTCAGTACCTGCCACCTCCTCTGAGAGACTAGGGACGTCGCCCAGGCTCTCAGTGCCGTCGTCCACAGGTCCCACATTCTCAACAGCAGCTTCCTGTGGAGTAAGAAGATACAATAAGATCAGGCTTCCTACAAGCATTCACATTAACACCTAAAGTATGCTTATTGGTAATGCTGACCTTGACATTCACAGCACACCCAATACAGGCTTACATGCTCGCCCCTAGACGCAAATCCCTGGGCCGAGGGATATGTTGATTTTCCTTGTCAGTCATCGTAATGAAATCACAGGGTTTTATTTTAATTTGTGTTGTACCGTTTTGTTAATAGAGTAGAATCTGATTTCCATAATTCTTTTTCTATAATGAAATAAAATATTTCTGAAATACTACATCTGCTACATATTACAGTTAGAGTTTGACTGAACACCCATTATTTTCAAATGTAATTGTTATCCATGTTGATATATAATTGTCAATTTTTAAACTGATATTGTGACATATACCAAAGTCCTTATAGCATCTCTGTATATACTCAGCTGCCATAATTAGTCTTCTACCATCATTGATATTGATAGATAGATAGAGGTAAACAAAATATTACCTCTCAGTATAAAATTCAACAGCACCGCATTCTATGGCCTCCAATCAACACTGCTCTAAAACAGTTTTGACAAAATCTAAACACTATAACCATCATGAAAGAGGATTTAATGCAGGGATGTTGTATTCGATTGCATTAGTTTTAGTTAGGTGTACTTAATAAACTGGCAATTGAATATATATCTATATAGATCTTTTGATTATGACAACAGAAATATTTTTGTCCTCAATGCTCTCCCTTAACACAGTCACAAAATCATACACAACTGCTAGCACATAGAGTTGACATATAAAACAAACAAAATAACACACAACAGCTATGGAACAAAAAAATAAAAGCCTTACACATTCAAACTGGACAGTATCTGACTAATGGGTCATAATTTGGTAACATTCACCATGACTTTATCATTATGGGCGGCTTAGGGTTGCAAGTTCAGACATTTCATATTTTACATGGGCCTGTATTCATGAGACAGGATGAGACAGGATAATAACCATGCTCCAAATTGTATCCAGGCATACAAGTCTCCAAGGAAAGTTTCCTGAGCTGGTTTTAAAGTCTTACCTCGGGGGAGAGGAGGGTCCAGCTGTTGGTTGAGGACGCACTACTGCCTGTGCTATTGCTGTTGTCAGACATCGCCCTCTTCAGGCTCAACTTGGCACAGCACGGTGCAGATTCAGCTGAATTGTATTCTGCAGACGAAAACAGAAATAACATGCCTTCATTGAACATGCCTGGTGCATACACCATATGCCTTGTGGGATTTAGAAGCATTATCTTGACATAATAATCCGACTGTAACTTAATTACTAGTATTGCATTCAAATTATAAGTATGCATACTCTTAAACATGAAAGTACACACGAATTATAAACTATGTCTAATTTCCTGCAGTAACTAGATGGTTATTATGTAAATGCCAGCCTAAGAGGACACAATAACATCACAGTGTGGGACCTAATTCACCGCACATACGGGATAAAGCACAGATTGTCGTTGATACAAGTTATGTAACGGTATGGTGGCATCCATAATATACTGCTTCGCAGTTAAACAAAAGGTTCAGTCAGAAGAAACAGGAATCTCATGATTACATTAATCGCCGCTGCTATTTCCAGCCAACCATTCATTCAGACCCATCCATCCTCTCAATCTGTGTGGCAGTTAAATTACCAAAAATGGTCAAACCACAGGCACGAGTAGCTCATTGATGCAGAAACGAGCAAACAAAGGATAATACTCACTTGTCGACAACACTACCTGCGCTACGGTTCTGTTTTGCACATATGATAGACAAAATTTAGGGGCCGTGGTTGTTGTAGCAACCAAAATCAAGGTTCACTCATGATGGTAAACAAAGGATGGTAGGCTGAATATTCCCACTCCCACTCTTCCGCGTTCTCACCCAGGCCCTGCTGTTGGCGAGCGCTTCACCCACCTGTTCGACTCTTATCAAGTTAAACACAAATAAGACGTTTTATTTACCCCACTTGCTTACAGCTCAGTCGTCGGCTGTTTTTTCCCCTTCAAAACGTTTTGTTTTTTAGTAAGAACAACGCTCCTCTCTTCCCCTGAACTTGGGAACTTTGGGAATTCCAAGCTGCGTCACGTCGACCAAGGCGCTTCTCGTCCAATGGAATTTCAGCAAAGCCTCCGGAGCGCCCGCCCCTGAAGCAAGATCTGACCAATCAGTTAGAAGTGTCGTGTCAGGAAAGCGACGCACAGCCCAGCATGATTGACGCTCGCAGGTGAAAGTGGCAGGTGATGGACACAGATCCCGCCCCAGTCCTTTAATAATACAACTTCACGTGTGAACCTAACCCTCAAGATCCATGCGTGCACCTATATATACAGAAGGCACAGCTGCCAGGACCAGCCACACACTGACACGTCTGCAGAGTTATATTTGAACTACGGGACTTACCACAGTGGACAACCCCTCCACTCCTATTGCTCCAGTGTGGCCATCCATTTCATCATCTGACTTCTTCTCCTCTATTATTAGTCTGCCAACTGTTTTGTCTGTGAAAGGCACATTTACTTTTACACCTCAGCAAAAGGTTGGATTAGCCTATCAATCAGGCAAAGTGGGCAACTGCTCAGGTGCCCCAAAAGCCCCAGCTTTATATGTAATCACAATTTCTTGTTTTGTTGTTTTGTTTTTTTGTCTTTTTTTTTTTTTTTTTTTTTTTAATTTGCATATATTGAGCTCATTTGTTGTAAAGCTGTATTTTATCAATCAGCTTTGATTTTTTCTTTGGCTAAGATAGTAGGCCATTATTCCATTGTATGAATCTGTAAAGCTGCAACCAACAATTATTTTCATTGTAAGTACGCCTTTAGAATTATTGTCATTAATAACTGATTGATTGTTTAGTCTATAAAATATCAGAAAACAGTGAAAATTCCCACCCTTGTTCTCTGAGGCTCAACTTCACGTTTAAATTGCCTCTACTGTCTGACCAACAGTTTAAATCCCCCAAATGTTAAGTTCACTATCATATAGAAGTAGGGAAACTAGCAAATATTCACATTTGAGATGCTGGTAGTGAAGATTTGGGATTTTTGCCTAAAAATTAATTATTAACAATTATTTTCTGTCAATCGACCAATTGATTACTCATCTTAATCATTTCAGCTTTAAACTGTTAGTTGGTTTCTGGGCACCTGAGAGAGTACTGTAACTTTTATATATAGTGGGCATTAATGGGGCCTAACAGCAAATTTTTGCCTCAGGGTCCCCTAGGATGTTAATCCAGCCATGCCTCTGCATATATGAAATATGAACCCACAAAACAGCGCCACTTAAGTGACCTGTATGGCCACATCTATGTTTATTTGGTTCCAATAAATATGTAGAGACTGCTATTATTTTATTTTGTCACTGACCATTTGTAAGGTACTTTCTAGTTATTCTTGGGTGGTAAAATTTACTCATGCCAACTCAGCTCAGATACCCAGCCTCTCAACTTGAGGAACACTTTTTTAACATGTGTACAGACATATAGAGTATCATGGAAATTTATTCAGAAATGTGGCATTTTAATGGAACATGGTAATGGGCATAAAAATCATAATTATCTAAAGTTGTTGTCAGTTTGGATTGAAGGTCAGTACCCTTGTGGTCTCAATGCAACTGCTCTTAGAGCATCACGTCACTTCTCTCTCTCTTTATTACATCTGTTACAGTTTTCGAGACTTGAAATTTACACAGGATAGTACCGTGAAAACTAATCTGGGTCACTGGTTATGCAATAACGTTAAAGTGTGTCATGTTTGAATTGCGGCAGACTTGTTGTAGCCTCCACAATGCAAAGGAATGGATCTGGATGTTTTCGCCACCGTGCTGACCAATTGGGAGGCGATATAGCGTTTGCGTCAATTTTCTGCGACGGACAGAACGGACCAATGGCAAGAGAGCTCTTGGGATCGATTGGCCAATGGGATGAGTCGAGGTCTATTTGAACAGTGAAAAGCGGGCTTGCAAACATTCGAGAGGGAAACAAAGAAGGAGAAAACATCTCGCTGCTGTTGGACGCAAAAACTGGAATAATTTACTCTTTTTTAAACCCCGGAATACCCCCGAAATTAATAAGGTAACTTTGAGATCTCATTGATTGTTCGCAAAGCGACATAAACGTCTGGTTGGACGTTTACATCGACCTAAGTTGAAGGAGATAAGTCTTGTTCTCAGCTAACTTGAGCGACGTTAGCATAGCTACACTCGCTTAGCTATACGAACTAAAAGTTGCTGCCACTGTAGCCACTAAACTATCGAGCTAATATGCTTTATTTGTGATTCTGAATGTTGACTAATGTTAAAAACCTCTCCACCAGATTTCCGTCATGTCTCACAAACAGATCTACTACTCTGACAAATATGACGATGACAAATACGAGTACAGGTGGGTATGGTTTCTGTTTGTACAACATGCACTTTAACTTTGTCAGTGTGTCAACGTTATTATATAACATATTTAATAATCTCACCATGGTAACATTCGACTGAAACCGTCGTCCGTTATGTAACACTATACGCCATACTATTATTTAACTGGTGCACCCATTTTCTATAAATATTTTCTACAGGCATGTAATGTTACCCAAAGACATTGCAAAGCGTGTACCTAAGACCCATCTGATGTCGGAGACCGAGTGGAGGAACCTGGGTGTCCAACAGAGCCAAGGATGGGTGCATTACATGATCCACCAGCCAGGTATCTTAATCTTAATGTTAAACCATGTATGTATGTATGTATGTATGTAGAATGTATTCTGATTCTAATGTAACTGAGCTGAAATGATCCCATCTTGATATATTTCTGATGTTTATTTGGCCCCATTCTGATGCTGGGGCTAGTAGCAGGCCATTGTGAAAAATGTAACAAAAAGCAGTTTTGGCTGATTGAGTGACAAGGCAACTCTTGATAGATTAACTTTAGCACACATGTTAAATCATACATGTCAGGACAAGAGTGTATGTGTGGTGCTTCTGCAAATAAATATCATCCATAGATGGATTGATCTTGAGATTTTTTGTACAAATAACAAGGTGTAACTTACAACTAAGGCCTAATGAGTTTTCCTTGGAATCTGTAGCAATAGATTTTCAAGTCTTTATTTAATAATTTGCAAAAAAGTGCTTGAGATGATGATGATGATGATAATAATAATAATAATAATAATAATAAATGAGAACTCACTAGGTATTTTTTGGGTTAAGGGTAAAACTAGGAGTCTAATCAGGATGACGGTGCTGAAAGTTAATACTAGATTACTAGTTAATACTAAAGTTAATATGTTTATATTATGCATATGTTACAGCTTAATATCTATGGTTTATCTTTTATCTCAGCCATTTTTTTGACTGCAGCGCACACTAATGCAATCATAAACTGAAACAAGGCACAGAACACAACTGGACTAGGGTTATTTCATTTTTTTTTTTTTCTTTTAATCTACTGATCATTAAGTGATAAAGTCAGAAAATTGTAAAAATTTACATGAGCCCAGGGTGGCCACTTTATATTGTTAAATTGGTTGCAGATTAATTTTCTTATAATCCACTAAATGATTAATTGACTAATTGTGTCAGCTCTTTAGAGCACAGATATGTTGCTCCTTGCATGTTTGTTGTTTAGCTGATTGAAAGTTTGAGCCCTTCTGTCCCCTTTTGTTTTATGAAGATGAAAGACAACAAGTCCCTTAATTACTTTAAAACAGGTACAGTTACATCTTTTCAAAGAGTTGGTCCAGGTTAGTGGTCAACATTTCAATAGATTTGGTGGCCACAAGCATATGGACAACAGGTGCCATCCTAGTCACACCTTCCATTCAAAATGTGTGTAATAGGAGTAACAAGAGTCAAGTTTCCCCTCAAAGAATCAAAGCATCACAACTGTTAAGTTTGATCACTCTGCTTACATATTGTGTGTCTTTCTTTTCTTGTAGAGCCACACATCTTGCTGTTCCGGCGTCCTCTGCCCAACCCAAAATCCTAAGTGACAGATGCTCTGGGTCCTTGGAAGATCAGTCCCACTTATGTGCCACAGATCGACGCATCAAAATAGAGATCATGCTGTCAGATTCCCAATGTGTGGTCGATGACTTGTAATTTGGGCTGATCGTGTCGGACCTGGAGAAGGACTATCACACTTATGAACAGTGGTTGTGGATGGATTATGTGTTGAAGGAACAAAATCATCACCCTTCTCTCGAGGAAAAGACTTGTGCACGTGTTAAAAGCAACACACCGTCTGCCAGAAACATTCAGATCAGCTAACACCGTCTTTTTGACTTAATCTTTCTGTCCAACTTGCTGAACCTGCTTGGATATTCCAGCTTTTTAGAACAATTGTAATAAGATGTGGGGAGTGAAACTTGTTCAAACATTTGAGTTATTCTAACAGAGTGCGCTCTGGGTCGAGCTCAGGTCACAACACAAGCCAGATAGAATAGTTGGATCCTAAATTAAGTTCAACTCTGAAACAAACTGCGGTTTTAAGTTACATGTTGCTGCTCAGTTTAAATGACACTGTAAATTGGCATTTAACAATCTGTCATGTGCATGAAAAGCCGCATCTATAATAGTCTCCTAATTAGTCTTGATCACTTTTTTCAATAAGAGCATATATTACTCTGGGGCCTACTTTAAAAGAAATCTTGTTGATGGGTCTGATTGTACCAGTTAGCTGCTCAGTATTTATGAATGTGTTGCCCTTTCTGAAATAAATGTAAACTTTTTAAAATCTTATTAGTGTGGACTTGTGTTTTGACAGTATTTGGTGTATACAACTACTGTACGATCACACAGAGCCACTTTACACATGAAAGGCGTGTTAAAAAGAATAAACAAAAAAAAAAAGAAAAGTGGTTGATGGCTTTAATAGCAGACAATACCCTAAGATGCTCTTATAGAATTAACCCAAATCATTGAATCAGATATTGAAAAGGCAATTGCATTCATTTTGGTTTGGTATTATATGATATTGCTTTGAGGCACTTGTGTGTGCGGATTTTTTTTTTTTTTTTTTTTTTTTTTTAATTCTGAATACTTGCACCCACCCACTCTGTCATGTGCCAGTTTGCGGCCTGTCCCGCTTTACTACCATGTTCTAGCTTCTCTGCTGTCATTTGAGGTTAAGATTTCACGTTAAAGTTGTTCTGTGAACTTGTGCCTTTTTGTAAAGTTTGCTTTTCACTTTTTTCTGACGGAATTAGTTTGTATAATTACACGTGTTGGTGTCGAGATGTTCTCCATTTCAGAATTAAATCAGTATGAGGAGAGTCACAATGCATTTACTCTTTGGAATAAGTGTGCGGTGGGGGATCGACCTTGTTTAGTAATCCTGACAATAATACTAAAATAATGGATTATTACAGATGAAGTTTGGAACAATGTGTTGCAGCTGCATCAAAGTGGAAAAACTGTACTCATCTGTTTGCCAATTTTATCATCTTTTTGAACACTAAGTGCTGGAAAAATCAACAAAAACTTCACTTTAAAATCTTTAGTTTATATCCCATCATTTAGTGCTTGGTACAGAAGAAAATCCACCAGACAGCAGCATGAAATTCTTCTGAATACACCCTCACCTCTCGCTGTTTCCTCTGTCAACTGTAAAATGAGGGCAGTATGGGATGATTCCCATGTCCTTCCCAACAGCCTGTTTTCAAAGGCAACCAGATCTCAGAACAAAACAAAATTCTGTTAACTCATGAACTGCACGTACTGATGCACCCACACCAGACAAAATAACCATTTGATAATGGTAAAGAAATTGACGTGCACCTGCTGTACAAGTTGAAACACATCACATAATTATATGACGTGACATTTCATGCAAATGTAATGTGAAGTGTCATTTTCACTGCAAATGTACTTACAATATAACAGATTGAATTGAAGCACAGTGAAAGAGGCTCACTCACATCAGGCCTGTTGCAACAATGCTTTAAACTGTTTCACATTTAACATTAGCACTGCTTTATTCCTGCTGTAGGGAACTTTCCCTTTCAACGCCTGTGATGTTTCTGTATGCGCCGTTTCTTTTATTACCAATCACTAATGCTGCCGTTCGGAAAATAAAACTATTGTTTCACAATGCTGAATATTTTATGTTCATACAGCTTTTTAAGAAATTATTCTGACATTAACTGCTTTCCTGTATGACCCTGGGAACGACTAGCAGCTTTTTCTACTAAACCTGTGTGTTAATGGAATATGTGTGAGCCACAACTGTGCTGTGAACTTGCCATATGTATGATAATCAGGTGTTGAGCCACATCACTTTACCTGTTGTAGTACAATGTGATGAAGGTGTGTATGCCAGACAGCTCACTTTGTGAACGTGTGATATTATGGTGCACAGTTGGTGTTCATCCAGTGGCACAGTGATACTGCATCTGTTGTCTGGCACTGTGACCAGACTCTTGTTTTACTTATTTGTGGCCTGTAATCCAATTCCAATTTCTCCCTTCTCATGTGTAATATGGGTCTCATCTACTGGTAAATGTCTCTGTGAGTGTAATGGACAAAATGTTTTACTGAATGGGCAAGTCGTTACAACGGTGTACGTGCATAAAGGGAGAGGCAGACACAGCATCTGCTACACATTTAGCAGTGATACGTGGTGTAAACAACTAGTGGATTATTGCTGCATGAAAAGGCAGTGACAAAACTTAAAAGGCTGGATCATTCAGAGGATATGTTTTGTTGGTTTGGGTGTCCGTTTTAAACAGGATTCAGCTCTTCATGAATTAAGTTTTGTTCTTTAAAGACCCTCTTTAAAGGAGCTTTAAATTACATGACACCACTGATATATAATAATACACGTGACTAAGAATTTAGGTTGGAAATCGCTGTCAGGGCTTCAACAACCATTTTCTTTTCATCATCGATGAATCTGCTGTTTACTTTCTGAATCGTTTGGTCTATAAGATCACAGAAAATAATTAAAAATGTCCAATTTCTTTAGCTGAAGTTCTTCAAATGTCTCATTTTACCTGCTGGAATAAACTGGTGTCCTTTTTGTTATGCGATATATGTAATACTCAGCTGCCTTTGGACCATTTTATAAAGACAGATCCCTCCCTATTAACCTTTCTCTCCGCATCCTTCTGCCTGCGGTGTGTTAGCAATAAGTGGACCTTTGAAAATTTATGTGAATATCAGCAATACACAACTAAAACCTCAAAATTATGATGTCTCCTCATCTTCAAAACAGTCTGGCAGTTGAACAATGCAATAAATCCTTGAAGACTTTGTTAGACGAGGGCATAGCAACCAAAAGTAATCAATTCATTCCAGTCCAGTCCCAAAATGCGATTGTTTGCTAAAGAGATAAAGGGAAACATACTTAGTAATTTTGCCATATTTTTCCTTTTCTTTTTGTTTTCATAAGACTATTTCAATCAAAGAAAAATGTTTGCCAGCCTGTCCAGTTGCCTTAGACTGAATTCTTCTAGACAGTATATGATAATCAAATTACGACCAAATATAAAACATTCACAAGTTCAGTTCAATGCAGATACGAAATTCCCCATTAAGGTATACAGTGAGATATGAAAAATCTAGAGTCCATGACAATGTCTCTGCTGTGACACACAGCTGTTCTCTAAGTTTCACATGTTGGACTGTGGAGGGCAGTACAACACAACGACCAAAAAAGGGAGCGACTACATTAATTCAACTGGCTTTTTGCATATATGTGGCATTGAACACAAAATGTAAACAAAAGTGCCTCTGACTCAGGGATATATTTAGACTGAATCTGCACCTTCTATTTGTCTACATCACATTTGTAAAAACCCTTTCTGTAATGCGGTGCCGCTCTGATCTAAAAAAAGAAATCTGTTGGTCTGTGTGTCCCAGATGCATACAGACTAAGACGCGGAGCAAACAGAGCTCGTGGCGACAGTCAGACACTGTGGGCTATAACTATAGAACTTTGGAAGTCACGGGTAATGGAGGAAAGAAAATGTTTTGTGAATTTCTGACAATTTGCTGAAAATGTTGCCGAGGTAATCACTAGGCTGTGATGGTCAGCAATCTGAGCCTCCTACTGAGATCCAGAGATGTGTGGAGGGCAGAATAAGATGTTTGACGCCTTAAGGTGGAAAAAAAGCTTGAGCGCCTGCCAGAGGTATCTATGAATCATGCTGAAAATTGGTTCCCATTGGAAGCTTAAAGGTAAATGATAACCTAAATCTGGAGCCGTATTTACAGAATAGCTGGGTGCAGCAAGATGGTGAACCAGTTTATCAGGCCAGTGACCTTTTTTTGTAAATTTACCAGTCAGCATTCTTCACTTATAATGTTATTAATAATCTTACTGTGTTCATTTTTAAAGGTGATCTTTCATGGTGTTCAGAGGATGTTTCACCCTGACAGAATATCTAGGCGGCTAGCACTGAGTGGTTGAATATAGGGCTGCAACTAACAATTATTTCCATTATCAATTTAGGTTCAGATCGTCGTCCAAAATAACTGATTAATTGTTTGGTCAATAAAATGTCACAAAATAGTGAAAATACCAGTTGCCATTTCCTGAATCCAAGGTGATGTATTTGAATTGCTTGTTTTGCCTAATCAAATCGGACAAGTAAAAGCAGCATATAATTGAATTAGAGAAGCTGGACCGAGGGAATGTTTGGCATTTCTGCTTGGAAAATGACTTAAACCGATTAACTGAGAAACCATTTTAGCCTAAGTTTAGAAGGTTGAGTTGGTTGAAATATTGGCTGAAAAATAGGCATAAGATGACAGATTCACATGTGTACCATTGTAAACCATTCACACTTATGAGGAAACTGACAAAAAGTGTGAAGTTAAGCTTTGGAGGTGACGGTATTGAAGGGTTGCAAAATGATCAACAAGAAATGAAATGTTACATTTTTCAATCTCTTTCTCCAATCCTTGACTTGTTATGAAATACTTGTACCACTTCAGGTCTCTAAAACCATTATATTTAACAACCTGAGAAGGTAGCCTCACTTCCAAGCAGGTGACCATACAACCTGTGTTTAGGGGTCACAACCAGTCATTGCTTAATCTTAGGGTCAAAAGTTGGACCATGGACTGCATTTTTCTTTTCATGTATGTTTCTCATTACATTCTCTTGTGCAGATAAGAAATGCAGTGTTTATTGGTCACTATTTGCTCCTGGGTCTGAATAATGTGTGTATACTTTGCAGTTTTTAATATCATATGCACATAGTTTAATTTTTTTATTTTTATAATTAACAATAAATGAGTGACAGTTTTAAGGTAAAATTTGAGCGTGTTGGTTTAACACTGACTAAAAATAACCATATTTTAGTTTGGGTACTGTACAATTACTTCCGCATTGAGATATTCTGGACCAGGCCTCGTGCCACGCCCACCACCGCTGCTTGCGCTAGATTTACAGGTGTAAGAGAAGTGCGTTTAAAGATGGTTAGCAGAAGAAACGTCTGAGAGAGTCAGCCACTTGTTTGAGCCTCAGTCAGACTCAGATGAGGAGTTTGTTGTCCACCAAAATCGGCGATTAGAAGACGTATCAGAAAGGTAAGTGTAGTCATTTGTTTATGTTGTTTGTTAGCTTGTGCGTGGCTGCGACTGACTGAGTGTTATTGGCTGTGCTAATGCAAACTCTCGCTCTCTGTGCTAACAACTTTTCGGTGACTGGTGAAGTAGCAGTGTGTTTCAAGATGGTTAGTGTTAGAAGAAACATCAGAGTGACTCAGCCACATGTTTGAGTCTCAGTCAGACTCAGGAGGAGTCAGTTGTGCACCAAAATCGGCAACTAGCAGACATATCAGAATGGTTAGCGTGGTTAGCATCTTTCACCTGTTTATGTTTTTTGTTAGCTTGTAACTGGCAGTGGCTGACACAGAGTTAGTGGTTGTGCTAATGCTAACTCTTGCTCTCTGTACTGACAAGGTTTTGGCTTCATTTTACTTTCCCCCCTCTCCCATCCCCGCAAGTTGACAGGATTGGTTGCTGATGGTTTGTGATGTATGAATCTCTGGCTGTTTGAATATGTTTTTATGATTTACTGCGGTTCCAAAATTGAAATACGCAGCCATGGCATTGACTGCTTATTTCACTCATGAAATGTATTGTACTAAATGAAAACATCATATGGACATGTTAACAAGGTTAAAAACTTTGTTTTCATCATTGCTGCGGTGATACACAGGTGCACTCCGTGACTTTGTGACATCATTGTTGTGTGTGGACGTGCAACCGAGCACAAATCTGTGTTCAAAAGGCTTTTTGACCAGAGAGACATAACAACTTGCAACCAATTTTATTGTAATCTTTGTGACTGGACACAGAACTTATTGAAAGTACATTATGAACATTTATACGAAATGACCATGACCAGCTGTCAAACCATGGTTTGGTCTTGTATCCACTGTTCTTGGTTTTGGGAATTGATATTTTACCTCCATTCAATAAAGAAACCTTCCAAAAGACCTCTCAAGTGTTATTAAGTTTAGCCAGGTATCAATGAATAATTTAAACTGAAATGAAAAGCAGCGAGAGGAAAGTGTGATGGAGGATAACGAGGTGTGAAGATGTGCTCAGTCAAGGACCAGAGGAGAGAAATGGGAGGGAACTTTTACACTGAAAAAAAAAAAAGAGGTGAGACACAAAGAGACAGCAGGCAGGGCAAAAGAGTCTTTACAGGAGCAGGTATAGGAGAGAGATGTGAATGGAAGAGAAATACAAAAAGGGAGAGTCAGAGAGAGAGAGACACTGGGAGAAAGAGGTGAGAGAAAGAAGGTCAGACTGAAAGATGGAAAGTGCTCTGGCGAGAGAGGGGGTATTTATGTCTGGTGTCGCTGGCACAGCAGGACGCCTCCTAAAAGGAAGCCAAGTTTGATACAGAGTGCGAGAGAAGAGAGCGCTGCTGTGTGAAAGACAGCTGATGGAACAAAGGGCTCAAAATTGCTCCATTAGACTGTCCAGAGAATCATGTTCTAAAAATGAATTTTAGAACAGCACAAAATAATTTATAGGAGTAATCTTTAAAAGTATACAAAGAAAAAAAAACCTGGCAATTCATTCTAAGGTTAATATTCTGTGAAACAACAAACTGTCTGTGATAAATTAATCTTTGAATAATACATTTCACAAAATGTATAATTCAGTTAATGTGATTTGCCGATTTGCCTCAGACTGATACTGTCAGGGAAAATGAAAATATGAAATGATCTGTCGCCCCCGAAGACACATGACATGAGACCTTGGGGCCAGAAGGGCAATTCTGGCAAAAATGAGTGTCATATATTAAATTAAAGCTCCGGGTGAGATCTGTTCAAAGGCAAAGATTATAGAAGACAAAAAGAAATGCCAAAAAGGTTTTGATTCAGTATATGAAAACTCTCCACTGTGAGTTTTTTACATGGCATGATTTTTTTTTCTGCAAAATGAAAGAAAAGTGATTGTCATTCACTGTGACAACTTGTTGGCTCCCCTGCAAAGTTTTATGTCACTCTGCTTTAACTTTTTCAATGGGCCTTAAATACTGTGTAAGTCTGATAGACTACAATATGTTAGGGTATTGAAAATGACTTATATGCACTATCTGTCAATATATTATGAAGCTATATTATATTTACAAAGTGTCCAGATGCCACACAGACAAAGTAACAACAAAGTACAAAGTTAAGTCAATTATCCAGGCAACTGTCTCACATGAATATAATAAGTCCACTTGGCACCTGATTAAAGTAACCTGATTGAGAATTTTTTGGCTAAAATTGCATGTAACACTCACATTTTTGTTATAACAGTCACACTTTTTGTCATAGCAGTTTTCTCAGACATAATTTAAAATAATCATAGATTCATTCTAGTGTTTAACAGTTCCAATTTTGCAGATAATTAGTTCTGCAAGACTAAATGAGGACATAAATTAAACTTCCAAGGAGCCGTATTTAACAGCACATTAATGTTGGTGAACCGTGGCAGTGTCATAAAATGGAGAGAAAGGGGTAACCACAAAAAGAGAGACCTCTGAGGAAAGTCAATGACACTTTGTACAGTCAAACATTTTCCTCAATTCTTTGCTTTTACACTTTCTACATTTCGTCTGAAACAAGAGAGAATAATTGTATGTCATAATTTAGTTTTAGTTTTTAGGACCAGATCTTACCTGTGAACACAGTGTTGACATAATATCTTAAATGGTAAATGTGTTTGCTAACAGTTGTCTCTTTACACATCCAGCAGACACAAAGCAACATTAGTATTCAGTGAGAATCGAGTTTCTGGCGAATGTACCTGGCAAATCTAAGTCCAAAATTCACTCTCCTTTGACTCGGAGTCAGTTTACCAGGGCGTCGTTAACTGAGAGCAGCTGCTGCTGCCACAGACGAAAACAAGGTTGATGTGTGTGCTGAAAGTGAACTGAAACAGTACAGTGGAGGTCCATAAATCCAAAACAATGAGCTGAAAGAGGCTTAAACTCCATGGAGTCTCCGTAGAGCTGGGGGAACGTGCAGAATTTTCTGTGTCACAATGAACAACACCTTTCACATTAAACATAGTATCTTGATCCATTGTTATATAAAAAGGTTGATTAGAGTAGCATTAACAAAGGATTAGTACTTTTTGGTATGTAAAGATGAGCAGAGACCGTACATTTATATTAATGTTGTACATTATGTTATTTCACGCTACAATTCCAATAAAGTTTATTCAAATGAGACAATTGCATCCTCAACAATGTTGACAAAACAAGAGAACGGCAGTATTACTTTGTGTAATTATACCATGAACGGAAAGAAAAATGGAAAAATAAAAAAGAGTGTCAGATGGCTGGATATACTGACAATACAGACAGTCTTGTATCACAGTGAAGTCTCAGTCAATACTACAATTAACCACAGCATGTAAAGTACCGCTATTATGATTTAAAAACAAGCTCACTACAGTTTTATAATGGATCTTTTGGCAGCAACCATGTGGGAAATCAGACCATGAAGCTGCTCAAGCTGCAAGACTGCCAGAAGTCCATCGGAGCGTCCAACAGCCAGAATGTTGATTGTTCAGGCAGTGAATCAAGCGCTGTGACCCTGCCTCAAACTACAGGTCAAACAACAACTGATCTGGCAGAAAAGCAAACAATTTGTGGTTGAAATCAGTCGGGCTTAATTTAACATTTTGAATACACTGCATCCTTACCATATCCTTAATCTCGTGCTTGTTTTCACTGAGCAATGGTCAAAGCTTAGTCAGTAAACAAGCAGGAGTTGCACCAAGAACTCTGAATGAGTTCATCTGCTTAAGTGCAACTGAAACCTTCTGCGAGAGGTTAAAGGCTGAGCGAGCGCCTGGGCCAGCACTAACTCATCCACCTCTACCAAGCACTTCTGTTGATAAAAAGGTCCTCTAATGGAGTCAGCCGGTCAGGCATTGATCTGGTCCGCGGAGTGACTCTGGCACCTCTGGTGATACCGATTTTAAGATGTTTGGTCCAGGGCACGTTGCCGTTAGCTGTATTGATCTAACCTGCAGACTCTGCTCATTGGACTTTATGGCATGATTGTGTAAGAGTTGTTCTATGAGTGGTCCTATTGAAAAGGACATTGAGACTGGCAATTCTTTCATGAGCTGGCCTGTTGGGATTGCTAGCGGCACACTCAGTCCTACAGCAGAAAAAAAAATCAGTAGTGGCTGTCGATGTGAGCAGCAGGGGTCAAGCCGCCTGTCCTTATAATTCTGCACTGTAAACCCACGACGCAGCGTCTTAGTGTCTCTTAGTTTCCTCTCCATCATTTCCGGGGACGACTAGCTTTAAGGCTGACTGAAATATTCTACAGCCATATTTTTGGACCATGTCCTGAGACTCTATTCAACAGGAATATGGCTCAAAATGAAATCAGCCTTAAACACCGTGGCACTGGTTCATGTATTTTCAAGCGCTCTTTGTGAGGGTAAGGTTATAAATCAATTTTAGGATCGACTGAGCGCTTTATCTTGATTTTCAACCTTGGCAGATCTTTTACGGGTCTTTTAAACATTAGTATATTTCTTGCACTGGCGAGGCGGTCGAAGCGTCTGACTGCTCTCTTTATGTAGAACAAGGCTATTCAATCTGGTCTGATTCAGTGACTCATTCTTTTAAATGAGGCATATTAAACTGCACCTGTTGATGGGAGGTTGGGAGCAAATGGAGTGCGTGTGATTGTGTGTATGCATGTTGTATTGATCCAGCTGGAGGAGAGCTGGGGAGGACTTCCACATGGCCTTGATGTGTGAGATGCCGTCTGGACCTGGAGACTGCACTATTGATCACCATGTCGAGTCTTAAGTAGCCTCTCCATTCAGGGCCCTTGACGGCAACACACTTCCAAAACGACAGTAATCAATGGAAATGGTTAAATGACCCCACACATCTCGAACATTATGAATTGCCCTGGCACAGCGGATTTATCTTTGTGGATTATGGAGCACTGTCTGACTTATTGACCACTTGTGAGACTACTTATCCTCCCTGAGGATAGACATTGTGTCAGACTAAAGCTTAGTGTTTATGAACTATACCCCCAGTGAGTCAGTGAATGTTTACTTCTCTTTCCTTGCTGCTGCAAAAGACCCTCTTTGCATGATAGATAGGCAATATATGAGCCATTTTCCTCTTTTCGCTCCTCACTGCTTGTAATCCAAACACATTTGAGTGTGATAGTTGTCAAATGGTAGCGGGTAATCAGACACAGACAAAAATGAATAATGCATCACAATATGTCTGACTTTCATTGTGTTGATTATTGTCAGAATGAGCCAGAGCGCTGTTGACGAAACGAAAAGACATTCAGCACAACTCGACATCCAAAGGCAAAATATACATTGTCAGTGTCTTTCTGTCATACAGTAGAATATACTGTGGCATAACACCAGAAAGTTATAACAAGTCAGAACTGCAACTGTCACTTCCTTCCCCATATATTGTAAGCTCAAGAGGCGAGGAGGTAGTCAAGTCGTCTATCACTTCACTTTGCCCCTGCAGTGTAGACACATTGACAAACAGTATAACGCAGACAATTGAGATTGATACAACTGCAGAGACACACAGAAAGCTCTGGACATAACAGAGCAGACCACAGCAGCAACACTGTCTTCTCCCAGACTACATTTATGGACAACTGGGCTGAAATGATCAAACAAAGAGAGGAAATGTCAAAGTATGTGACTGAAGAAGTGAAATACTGATTTATTTTTTTATTTATTTTTTTTTAAACTACAAATTATCACATCTGTCATTAAACATAGCAAAAACCGCAGATGGGTGTGAAAAATGCGCCCATTTGCAACGATTTCTCCGTTTGAGTCGTAAGGGGTAGCACTGTGTATGTGGTGATTTGTGAGGATCATTACAGCGAGAGGCCAGTGTTTAGGGGGAGGACTTCTCACATCAGTGAGAGTGACAAAGACACAGAGTGAAAGTGTGAGAAACTAATTGTAAAAATGAGAGCCGCATTTAGCTACTGTTAAACAACAGAACTAAAAGGTGGCATGCTGCAGAAGGGGTGTTTTATTGAGTTGTTAGCCATTAGAGAGGAAAAAAAAATGTCCTCACTCAATTGCCCAGTGTTGTAATATTAGTGGCATATCTTTGAATTAGAAGAGCTGTAGTGTTATGGAAACCACAGCGATGAATGGACATGTATGATAAAGTGGCATGAATGTCCTTAGTATGCATATAAAAACTGTAATCTTTTCTGACAAGAGTTTGACATTTCGGCTCTGCTATTGCAATTTTTCAGAGTGTTAGTTGATGACAAGCCCCTTCTATTTTTATCTGAGCCTTAATGCCTTTAGCCCCACTTTCTGAATTAGCTGTCAGCCACTGTGGTCTCCTTCTCAATGCTTCTTTGGAGCTCAAATGACTGAATTAGGCTCTACCTTTAAAGATAATTGCTTAATTGGGGTCTTTTCATATGCTGTCGCTAGCTGAGGACCTGAGAAAGGCTCTGATAACTCTGTAATTATTCGGCTACAGCAGATATACGCGTTTCAGGCCGAGCTGTGAAGAATGAGCTGACAGCCTCATGTTCTCTCTGTGTCCACTCTCCCTCCATGGACTTTTGAGATATAGCTAAAATCGCAGGGCCTCTTTCAATACAAATCCATGAGTATTTGTGCGTGTGGCTATCTTAGGGTGTGTGTGTGTGTGTGTGTGTGTGTGTGTGTGTATATGTCAGGACTCATAAGTGTATCTCAGTATATGAATGAGATGTCAGAGGATGTCTGAATCCAGCTAGGCTGCATGTATGTCTGGGGAAAGTCTTTGCCTCTGCTTTTATTCCTGCTGCACTGCCACTGTCTCCTATTTGAAAGGAAGAACACTATTACATGGTACATCTTCTTCCTTCTAGTACTGCTCTTGGATACAAAGTGTCAGATGAAGTCTATTTGTGTAAGATGTTTTGGGGAGGAACATCACGTACATGGAGGCAGCTTTCACCTGAACCTTTTTTCCAAAGGCTCGGCTGTCAATATAACTTTGCCCGTAGAGAGTAGCAGAGATGTACCATGCTGGCTAGGGAGAGAAGTAAATACAGTTATGGTCTGAGGTGGATAACAGCGGGGTGTCAGGATGAAGAAGTAGGAGCCAAAGTGGGGAAGAGGGGGCAAGGAGGTTTGGAGCCATGGTGGGAAGAGAAGGAGGGGGGGGAGATTAGTTTTGCTCCGGTAACGACAGATCATAAAAACACAAAAGGGAGGAAAGAGGAGATGAAAAAGAGAGGGGGGGGGGGGGATTAGTGCCAATTCAGGAATGACAGAACATTGGGGAGTGAGAGGAAGAGGAGTGGGATGGGAGACGGGAGGAATCTTGGGAGTTTAGTTAGGATTAGTTTTGCTTCAGGGGCTGGGGATTGAATGAGGGAGAGGGAGTTGGGTGATCTGGGTGGCGTCATGAAAACAAAACCTCTTATCAGTCAGTTGTTGACAAAGTGAGACCCAGAGCAATCTCTCTCTTCCTCACCCTGCACTCTCGGCCCTCTGGGATGTGTATATTTACTGGATGTCACTGGAAGCACACTTTTATAACTAATGATGCAGTGGTAAATACAAATATTGAGCTGCAGTCAGTGATCATTGTAAGAAGAAGAGCATAAAATCTAATCTCCCAAAAATATGACTCATTTTGCACCTGGTTTATAAATAATTCATTTTCTGGGAATCTCATACATCGATGATTCCCAACGTTTTTATCTTGCCATGTGGCTGTGTCGGTCTGTCCAGACTGAAGTACCTCAGTAGCTTTTTTTCGATGGATTGTCATGAAATTTCTTACATTGATCATCCCAAGAGGATGAATAATACTGACTTGATGATGCCCTGACTTTTGACTCTGGCACCACCATAAGGTGAGGACATTTTTAGCTTTTAGTGAAATATCTTGAGAACCCCTGGATGGATTGCCCTGAAATTTGGCAGAGCTGTTCATGGTAGTCAGAGGATGAATCATAATGACTTTGACCCAGATGATGGTGCTAGAATGACGATCAGAGTATCACCAAACATTTTAATTGGTCTAGTACTTTGGTTTTACAGCTAACCCTAATGACATTCCCAATAGCCTTAGTTGTACTTTGTGCACGCTAACACACTAAACAAAGATGGTGATCATGGTAAACACTACAACGTCTTAGTATCATTGTGAGCATGTTAGCATGCTGATGTCTGCATTTGGCCCAACTACTGCTCCTTAGCACGGCCTCACAGAGCTGCTAGCATGACTGTAGACACGTCAGCTGCCAGCGCACTCCATCCAAAGTGCTTGTCGCCACGTTACATAACAGATATAAATTAATCTTTAATTTTGTGTCTGCTTATAAAATAGTGGGTATACCAAATTTGACTGACCAGATGATGTATCATATTACTTCATCAGTGTATTCAAATTACCCCTGTTTACTGGAGGTAGCCCATCCCCAAAAATTACGACTAATTACCTCCATCAGCCCAAAACAAGAGACTAGTTTGCAGCACATGAATCAGAATGAGCGTCTACAGCTGTTCCTCTTTGAGTTGGCAGGGATCTCTTGTTGCTCCTATTTTGCCTTGGAAATGAAAGTTTTGCTTGTGAGGTATTTTTTCTTTTTACCGAGTCCATCCGGGGAGCCTTTAACATAGAAATAGTGCTCAACTGGGTGTTCTCTCCTGTGATACAGGGTACAAAAATGATGCAATAACAAAACATTTGAGGTTTCTGAAGTTTTCTTCAAAGTTGTATAGATATAAGAGGAAAAAAGGAGACAGCAAGAAAGACTGCTAACTAGCTCCCTGGTTATTACATGAATCCTGTACGACAGCCAAAAAAAGAACAAATAGCAGTGTCTAATGGGAGTAAACACCACGGCTGGATAATATCTTTGACTAATCAAGTTTCTTGGACGAAACCCAGCATATGAAAATATGGTCATGACAGATGTCTTTTGTTTTTCTTTGCCAAACTTTACATGCAGTGAAGAACTGATTGACATGTTGCCAAGCCAGGTGAATGTTTCTATGAAGCTGCATATATTTTCTTCGTGCTGTGCCCTGACAGGAAGTGAAGGGTAGAGAAGAAAAAAAGGAGACTGAGAGCGAAAGCAGGAGTACAGTGAGTTACTATGACTAGCCCCATTAACAGGGCTGGTTGTCAGTGTCAGCGGGCTCAGCTGCGGACAGTGGGCAACAGTAGTTGCGGAGTAACATTGTTAAAAAGCAGCAGCACTGTCAGATCTGGACATTCTCCTAAAGTGTACATGGCTGAGGTCACAGGGCGCATGGTTAACACTAGCAGAAGAGAATAACAAGTCCGCCGCTTTGCACAGATTGACTCTGAAGACTGTCCCAATGTGAATATCAAACCTCTACCGTGACAAATAGGCAAAGAGGGTGAGGGATGAAGGGCCAGGCGAGACTTGTGAAAGGAGGGAAGCATGAGCGAATTGATGGAAAGAGGTTGCCGGGAGGAAGGGAGGGTGGGAGAGAGAGCAAGGGGGATGTGAGGCAGATGGAGAGAGGTGACAGTGCAGGGAGAGAGAGAGAGAAAGAGAAAGAAAGAGACAGAAAGGGGGAAGGTTTGTGCTTAATTAGCGGCCCTGGAGAGTGTCTTGGTTGAGCCAGGAAGGAACATGGGATGCTCTCTAATTGGCCCTGGTCTGCGGAGTAGGAGGGAAGGAGGAAAAGGGAGAAAGAGAGGAGACAGACACAAGAGGGAGGAGAAGAAAAGGAGGAGGAATGACTGGACTTTTGTCTGCTCGGCATCACGTGTACGGGAGTTAGCTGTGGACTGTGGATGCATTTGTCCACAGAGACGTGGTATTAGTCAATGTACTCATTACAGCTTATTTCAGTTTACCTCTATGTTTTGCAGCTGAGCTTTAAGATATACTTTGCACTCAATATGTCCACTTATTTTAGGCAGCATTATTTCATTGTTTACAGTTCTGTAACCATTATTACTGTTCATGTATAACATTGAAGTGGGTAAAGGTTTTACTTTTTTGGAAATATGATTATTTTCTTAGATGCTTATACCACTCTCAAAACTGTCTATTAAATACACAGCTGGAACCAGTAGACAGTTAGCTTAGCTTTGCTCAAGAGGAACTGGAAACAGTCTGAGGGATAATCCAGTCTGTAACTCCCTGTGCAACTGCAACTTTTCTTTTTTCGTTAGCGATTAAATAAGTGAGATGATTAGTGAGCTGTAGAGGTGCTGGAAGGCTAGCTGTTTCCCTGTATCCCTCTTCTTCCAGTCTAAGCTATAGTAGCTTCATATTTACCATACAAACGCATTGATCCTCTAATCTAACTCTCTGCAAGAAAGAAAATGAGTGTATTTCCCAAAATGTCAGACTATTGCTTTAAGTTGCTCATTCAAGTCCCCATGCCTCAGGATAATTATAGTTCCTACCTGCTGTTATTTGATCTGAACAAAGAGCAACGTTAGGTGTTTACTGAATTGCCGTGATGGAACTGACTGAAACGCTGCCAATGAAAAATCCAGGTTAAAAGATAAGGAAATACACTACATGTTTTTGTGGACTTTTAATCTGGTTCTGTCTTTACCAGAATTAAGTTTGGCCTTCAAGCTCCAATTAGCGGAAATATCAAAAGAGTAGTAAAGAGGTGGTATTCCTCCAAAATTGTTTCATCATGACAGTAAAGTGAGGTAGATAAAGAAATGTTTTTTTTTTCCCAGTCTGATGTGCAAGAATTTGACTGGCTTGCACAGAGACCAGACCTCAGGCCCATCCAGTGCCATCGGGATGAACTGGAACACCGACTGAGTGTCAGGCCTTATTACCCAACATCAGCGGCCGACCTCACTAATGCTCTTGTGAATGAATGGGAGCAATTCCCAGTTCCAAAGAAAGCGTTCCCAGAAATATCAATGGAATGAGATCAGCAGTAACATATGGGTGTAATGTCTGAGTTTTATCCATGTATTATAGACAGATAGATACAAAGATAGAGTATATAGATGGATGTAGGTAGCATACTCTATTGACGTGTTTTACAGTAATGTTTGTGTGCTTTCGCTGCACAGGGTCAAGGAGAAAACTTGGTTGCCATGATCCCGCAACCAAGAGGAGAGGCGAGAAAGCTCAGAGGATATGAATAAGGGAGCAGGAGAGATGGATGAGGGGAGTGGGGAGAGGCAGGAGAGAGACAGAGATGGATGGAGTGAAGAGTCTGGCTGTACAGGGGCACAGCTACAGAGAGACACAATTCACAGATGCACAGAGGAGATCTCGGAGAGGCTTTGGAAAAATGACAAGTCAAGAAGTTGGGGAAGGAGGGATAATGAGCAAAGAAGAGAGGTAGGAGTATCTGTGTGTTTGTGTGCAAAAGGGAGAGACCGAGGCCAAGGGGGAGAAAAAGGGAAGTCTGTCGGAGAGAATTTGGAGGGGAGAGGGAGAGACGTGTGCCTAAAAATTCCAAAGAAATAAGGAGATCCTAGAGGGAGAAGGGGCCGTCCAGGAAACAAATCGGGCCAGCTCAGCACGTTCTTCTTCATCCACCCCATTTAAGATGGTGGCATTATTCTAACCATGGCCCCAATCAATACTTGTGACAGCATATTGGTGATCAATCAAAGTGCCAGGACAGAATTGATCATGCTCAGTCAAATGTGACATAAACAAGGCCTTGCAATCGATATGATGTTAGTGTATTCAGTCCAAGACAAACACTCTGTATCTCAATTAACTGCTCATTTTGCCAGTGTATACTTTGATAAAGAGAGTCATTTATGCGCACCTAAAAGCAGCGGGCTGAGAGATGTTGGAGCAACCACAGGACAAAAAAATTTAAATAGTAAATGGTATCTTGTTGTTAACATCATTGAATTTTGTCTGCCTTTATACTTTTACCTTACCTTTACTCAGAAAAGAAAGATTGCATATGGAGCTATCACTTTTACACACTTAGTGTCTCCTTTCATGTGCACAGAGGGAAAAAAAGAATAAATTACCATAAACAAGTATGATAAAGAATTGCAAAACATTCAGCAGGAGCATTTAAGTTTAAGTGAGCACCTTACTGAAGAGACAATCAGTAACATGAGCTGGGGAGGTTTTTTTTTTTTTCTTCCCCCCTGCAAAGTTAATAACACAGCACACCACAGCAAAACAATCAGATAGTGAAGAGCTGCGAGAGGTGCCTTAATTATAGGTAGGAGCTAATTATGCAAGATTGAAGTTATGCTTGCCGTACAAATGTCACCACATAATGAGACGGAGTGGAACAAGGGTCAGGAAGAAGGTGCACAAGGCAATGGACCACACCAATTGATGCCGAGGTCACGCCAGATCCAGACGCAGATTTAAAATCTTCATTAAGGCTTTGATAATAGCTCAGTTTATTGCATGCAAATGAGGCTTGAAGATCGATACCCCGACACTTGGTTCAGTCTAATGGAGAAAAGAGTGACGGTGATACATGGTTATAACCACGCTGCTTCGCATTACGGATAACCCTTGCTAACCCCGTGTACCCGCTATACCTGCAATTAAACGATAATGCCTATGGGAGAGAGAGCAAGCGAGAGGGCCGCCGCTCAAAGCACAGATGCTTCTATCAGAACTAAATGATACTCTGTCTGACCTCGGGTGTAGCTCGCTGTGGCGCGTTGGGAGCTTTCGGAGCTGTAATGCACCATTATGATATCGAGCGGCCTATAGCTTCCCCTTTCTACTCACTCTACATAAACCCCTCTGCTCCTCCTCCTTCCACCCCGTTCAGTGCTGCCATCGAATGGCAGAGCGTTAGTGTGATTTCCAGAGGCTGAAAACCCCGAGGAGGAAGCAGGATGGCTAAATTGACCAGATTACTGAGACTAATTGGTCCAATCCTGAAGAACTGGCTCATTTCAATGTGTGAGGAGATAATGAAGCATGCTACAGAGTGCAGAGGAAACGTGCGAATAATACACATGCAAACACCAGGCAAAGTGTACAGGTGGAGTAAACACACACATTCAATGTGCACTCACTTTTGCGTACACACGCTTTCCCCTGCACTTTGTACCCTTGCAGTCACACACACTTGCACCACCAGGTTTTAGATAAATGAGACAGTTATTTACAGTATGGCACAGCGTGTATTAATAAGATCGTGCTTAAAGGTTCAGTTCACCCAAATTACAAAAACATTTCCTCACTAGCCTCTTGTATTATCTTGCATTGCAGAATTTCTACCAAAGCAATAATCGCATAAGCAACCTTTTGTCCTTGAATTTATGTTTATACACGGTTAATTCTGTTTTGTCAGACACGTAATGCTGCTTGGATTCCAATTTTTTTTTACTCAACATAATTTGAAAATGTTAATTAAGGTATCTGGTAAGTCATAAAATGTTGATATTGAACATAACAGTAAAAATATCCTCTTGACATCAAATATTAATTTTTTCCCCCTCTAATATTCACTCTTCAAATACAACATCATCTCCTAGCAACTAAAGCATTTTTATGGTTATGTTTAGAAACTCGCAGAATTTGGTAAAAGTTAGGGGAAAATTATTCTTATATAAGAAACAATGTCAAGAAAACAAGAATTCAGTTTCCCTCGGTCCTAATATTGGTAGTTGTTTAAGACAATTGTTCACAGCAATGTTTCCAGCCATTGTTTTTGTTCAATGCTGTGACTACCACAAATAAAATTCCATTAAACTCCATACAGGCAGTAATTTCAATACAAATCCAGACAAATACATAGTAATAAAAATAATGATAATAATAAAAATCCATGGCTAGATACCATCAGTAAGAGAGACAATAGGTGCTTTTGTAATTTTGGTGGACTGAGCCTTTTAATAGAACAAGCACATCAACTATGATGTTCTGAAGGTTGACATACAGACAATAAATGATTAATTGGGTCGATGTTCAGGGTCAACAAAAGAGAGAAAGGGGTGTGTTTTCCTACGTTGAAGGTCTCCATCGCTTCATCGCCCCCTTCACTCCACAGGCCATCCCTCCATCACAGAGTGAGAGAGGGGAACAGACAGCATTGCCTGAAGCCAACAGAGCAGTAGAGCGAGCAGCAGAGAGAGAGTGAAGGAGAGGAAAGTGAGAACACACGGAGTATGGGGGTAGAGGGAAAGAAGACCCAGGTGTGGAAGAGAGAAATACACAAAGACGGAGCAAGAGAGCATGAGAGAGACGCAAACGCTGCCCAGAGAAGTTGTCCTCTCTTCTGGTTATCCTCCATCACCCTGCCTGTGTTTTCTCCATCCCTGTGACTCTCTTCATGGCCCTTTGGCTCTGTGACCCCTGTGTCGGCTGCCATTTCTCAGCCTGGCCCTGTCACTCTCCTCCTGGCTCACATGCAGCCCACACTGGAAGGTCGAGTGTCGTCAGCCGAGCTTGAACCTCACACCATTTTTGTAAGACAGAGCAGATGCTGTGACGGACTAAATGTGACAGTTGAGCTGCTGACCTTTGGTCCGGAGACGACAGACAGAAACCTGCAGCCGGAGCAGCAGCGCCCATGCACACATGGGTGCTCCGTACATACAGAAACACAACCAAAGGAACACACAACCTCACAGAATTATCAGTGTACGAAAGTGTGCACAATTCTCTCATTCATACAGGCAATACAAAAATGCATCAATAGCATATGTTTTTGTAATAGATGGGTTAGAAAAGTGCACAAAGTGTAACAATGTAATGTGAAATAAATGTGTTTATAGGCATATGATGTATTTAAATAGTAACATTTCAAATTCAGTGTTAAAAACCTGTTCCCTTTGGGCTAGTTAGTGTTGTAAAAATGATAAACATAAAAATATATGACGCACAAATATGTGAGGGCCTTCTCAGTGAGGAAATTAATATATCAATAAGAGATGAGAATAATCAGAATCATAAAGTGCTGCAAGAACTATTCTTAACAATTCAAGTTACCACACAAAATAACTTCTCAGTATTAGTTTTACTGTAAGTATTCTACCATTGTTATCTTTCTAAATTACATTTCCCTCTAACGCACTCTACTGAGCAGTAAAGGTGATATTTTGTTATAACAAGAAAACCTTCTTGTTAAAATGGCAAAGCATGGTAATAATAAAAAAATAAACATATATCATGAATTTTTATCATTGTAATATAAGAAAATAAGTATACGTTTTCCTTCAAATGGCAGCAGAAATACTCTGCTATAGTTATATAAATATATTAAAAAAAGTAATTAAAAAAGCATATCTTTTTTTCCCCTTCTAACAAGTGCAAAAAAGTATATTCTGGCCATAATGAACGAACTTTAAAGGCATAGTATAACAATCAATTTCTCTCCGAGAGTTAGATGAAAGACTGATGCAACGTGCATAAAGTATGAAGCTAAAGAGAGGAGGAGATTAACTCAGTTTAGCATAAAGACTCAAAGCAGGAGAAACACTCGAAGTGAACAAAATCCACCCATCAACACCTCTAAAGCTCAATAATGAACTTGTTATATGTCATGTGTTTAATCCGAAACATTAACAGAATAATAAAAACAGTTATTATGCTATATCTTGACAAATAACAGTTAAACACTTGCTCCAGCACGTCTCTGTTGGTTGCCTGGCAACCGCGCAATTATGACAAGACTTTGAGACATCTCTGCTCCTGGCTGTTGTTCGCCAAGAAATAGTTACAGCACGAAACTTTCTGTGAAACTGGTAATTGTTTATTTCTTACATTTCTGTGTGTACAGACTAAACAAACAAGATATAACATGTTGATAGTGACCTTTTAGCTGTATTGTTGCATAAAAACTTTGGACAGAATCAGGTTAGCTGTTTTCCTGTACTAAGCTAAGCTAAAATAAGCAAAGCTAATCACCTCCTGGCTCAGGCTCCATACTTTACACACAGAGCGATGTTGATCTTTTTTCTCTTAGCAGGAAAGCGAGTTAATGTAGTTGTTGAGTTTTGACTTTGAAATAAAATGTGGTAGAAACTAGCCCATCATGGAGTATAATATATTTTGAATTGTTTGAGCAACATAAAAATTGTATGACAGATAATGATCCTGTTGAAAAGGGTCACCCTGAATCTGTATCTTATCTTTGGGATTTGGACTTTTAAAATTCTCTGCAATTTGCATCAACTAGAATAACTTACTTCATACATTCTGTTATATTATATAATGTAAATTAATAATCCATGAAATGCATACCCTATACTACTATATGCATCTAGAGATGCTTGTGCAGAAACTAATTATCTCTGCATTAAAATCTCTACAGCATAAAGGGAACACACTCAATATTAGCGAGAGAAGAACCGGTGGATGAAAAGCTCATATCTTTATTACAGCACTTTCTGTTAAACTACCATTTGTTTTTGCAAATGTCAGTTGGTTTTAATAGGTTGTGTAATCCCTGCGGAGCCATGACACTGGCTCCTCACGTAACAGACCGAGCCAATATTGGCTGAAGTGAATATGGAAATTACCGGGATTGGAGGTAAAAGGTTTTTCTGTCACAGGAGCGTTATGTGAGTTAAGGCTGGAGCGGTCCCTGAGGCATTTTTCCCCTTTGGCAGTCATCGCTTCTGTTTCCATCGATTCACTCTCCTCAGTCACTCGCTATCTTCCCCTCTACTTTACCACCTTTTATACTAACGGCATTTCACCTTCATTGCCTCCATCTTTTAAAATGCTCCACCTCTTAGTCCAATTCTACAGTCTAGTTCGTAATCGAGCTTTTCATCTCAGTTTTTTGGGGTTTTTTTTTTCTGTTGGTGACTCACACCATCTACCTCACTTTTTTACCCCTGTGTATCTTCCCTTAATGCCTCTCTTCTTCCTTGTGTAAAAAATAGCCTGCGTCCACTCTCTTTCCTTTATTCTTTAGCTTTTTTCTCCCTCGGAGGGGCCCAATCGCTCACTCTCTCCCACTCCCTCCACCCCTCCTGCTCTCTTGCAGTGTTTATTTAAGCAGTTTCACAGTCACTGCACCCTGCTCTGACTGTGTCGAACGACCAACCCCCCCACCCCATCTCTCATGGACATACTTTGTATTTGTGTCTCTGTACTCCTCTCCAATTTTTTTTTTCATTCTTGTACACTCCTCTTTTACTTTATCCCTTTCTCCTTTCACTCTTCCCCCTGGTGCTCCCTTCTCCTTTAGACATTCTGAGATTCAGAGTTGCTTTAAAGACTTCACAGCCCCCCTCTGTCGTTGGAGTTTTTTAGATCTGAGAGGAGCAGGCAGCAGAAAACTGGGCCAGATAGAACTAGGCATAGGCAGGAGAAAATATATCTTTACACTTAGACTGTCTCAGAGACATGTAATTGTTAAATAAAAGGAAGATCGTCCCAGGCAGCTCGTAATTATCAAAAGAGATGGATGCCCTCAATGGGCTATTTAATAACCTGAAGAGGGCAGGGACTGTCGGATCTAGCTAATGTTTGAAAAGAGCAGCGTTAAGACACTAATCCCATTCATCTCAAGTTCTATATTCATTTTTCTTGTGTTAATAATAGCTGCACAAGGACATGCGAGCGCTTCAGTAGCCCCATCTCTTTCATCTTTTTAGTTTTAAAATGAGTTTGTAATGAAATTATGTATATCACATCTCAAATACCTGCTGAGAGGAATAACAATTGAGAGCATACTCTCCTAGAAAGTGTTGGCTGCAGCCAGTCACTTTCATCAGTAGGTTAAAGTGAAGCCGGAATGATAAGCAGTTCAACAGTACACTGTAGTGTCCCAACATGTACATTTCAACAACTCCCTGCCAAATTAGCACTAATGTGACACTCGTAGCTGCTACAAGCATCATACTCCTGAAACTCCAGCCAAACTGTCAGTGGCTGAGTAGCATTGCGGGTAATGTGGTAACGTATGTGCTACATTTGACAATGATTAGGATTATGTGTGGAATAAAAAAGGCAATATCGCTGGTCCTGTTGCATTGATTTGTATCCTCTTTTCCTTAAACTATCCAAAGTGAGTCAGACAATGTTGTCGTAGTGTTGCAGAGGAAACAGGGTAATGGAATCGACCTGCCAGCACCTCAAATGCTCACTAATTAATGCATTGCATCTTGTTTGTTTAATCTATTTAATTATAGTGTGAAAACAATATTGCGTGTAAAGCGCTGTCTTGCCCAGCAGCAGTAACTTTCTTAAGTCTTGTCACCACCTCGAGTTTGCCGGACAAACTCGGGACTTAAGGAAGTTAACCAAGAAATAGTCAGGCACAAATAATTCTTTTTTTTTTTCCAGATTGAACAAATGTGAGGCTAGTGTTTCCCCGTTTACAGTCTTTGTACCAAGCTAGGCTAACTGGCGGCTGGTTGTAGCCTTATATTTAACGATACGATATGTATTTAACAGATATGAGAGTGGTATTGATCCACTCCCAAAACAGCCTAAAAGCACAATCAAAGCTTGTATGGATTCGAAATTTTACTCAAGGACTTGAAGATGTTTGGTTCTGTTCAGTTCTGTCTCTATGTCACACTCTTGCTTATCAGTGTTTGGAATCAGTATTTCTACTTTACATGCTTTAGAAATGAGGCAGACGCTCTTGAATGAGAACGATTCAAGTATTCAGCCATTCATTCATCAATGGGATCACTTTGTTATTGCAATGCATTACTACAAGCCTCTAGTATTTGCCTCTACATCACCACATCTACACGCACACATTCACACATGAATACACTTCCGAAGCCCATCCCTTACATCACTCACAGCCACACTGACAGCTAGAACACTTTGTAGTTCTATAGAATCAGTTGTGTTCTGCGTTCCCCTCGCTCTCAATGCTACTTTCTAGCTCCGTGAGTCTGGGGAGCTGCACCAGCGATGACAGTAATGTATTCTGGCCCTCCCCGCAGGCCTCCATGGACCTGGCTCCCTTCCTCTTCTTTTCCTCCTGGGACTTCCTTGATGTTGTGGGAGCTGAGGCCTGTTGACTACCTCCCCACCCATCCTTTTATAATGCGTTTCCTCCCCTGTTGATTCCATCTTCCTGCCTTTATTACGGGTTAATGTCTTCTTTCTTAGACCCGGCAAACAGGATTGGAGAAACTGTAAGAGAGAGAGAGGCAGTGAGAGAGAGAGAGAGGATATAGTGCAATATGGTCTCATAAAACTGAAATGCAGATTATGTACTGTGGACCTGAATAATGCCAAGATTACATTACTGCTCCAAAAATTGGATTATTTGACAATAGCATGATTTGGATTATGCAAAAGTGGCACAAATTGGATAAGCCTTTTTTCATCAGTGTGTCCCACGGAAAGCTGGATAAATGTTACTTTTATACAAGAAAAACAACTTTGATTAGTGTCAAGTTTAGGAGACTAAGACATAGATATTAAAATTTTTTACTCCATAAAAATTCTTTACATCCATTAATCGCTGCACCCTTTCTTTCCATATTTCAGTGTCAAGCTGCTGTCTTATCTTCAATAATCAAAACCTGCTTTCTTTCACTTTTTCAATGCGAAAAACAAATTTACATTTAAACAGTACAACGACATCTCAGCTAAGAACACTCGTCACTCCTAGGCATCGTGCTAAACCCAGTTCGCACACAGTTTTCACTTTGGTAAGAGTGACAACTCCATTCTACCTGAAATCTTCAGGTACTTCCCATCAAATCTGATTGAAGGCTTGACACCTGCAAAGTGCTTTAGATTTTTTTACTGGACGGCCAGTAGTTGCAGATGCTGGTAACTTGGAGATAAGACAGATGTGACATTCTCATATTTCGTACCAATTTGTTGTGGTTCCACCAGATTTGCTGCCACCAGTTTTGTGGCCTCTACACATGAAATTGTTCAATTCATTCCAAGAAAAAGCTCATAATTTTTTATTTTTTATTGGTGTCACATAACCTGACACACCGCTCAGGTGAAGTATAAATATTCTCCAAAGCTGCTGAAGTCACCATCTTTTGTCTGTACTAAACGTTGCCGTGGTTACGGACCTTAATCACTGCTAAGGCGTTATTCATTTGCTGAGGGAGCTGACTGCGTTTACATGTTCACACATATACACTCACGCACACACTCACACACACACACACACACACACACACACAGACACACAGTACTCATTTCATTCTGCTCACCACAAACGGAAATTCACTCTCATTAGTGAATAACTTGTCAATCTCAGACGCTAACGGTACGAAAGTATCCACAGATGCACAGTGGTGTGAGCCTGAGAGGAAAAACAAAACAGAGAACAAACATAGTAGCTTGGTAGGGACTTTAAAGCAAGCCTGTTTCATCTTTTTGTCAGCCAGTCATGATGTTCGGCATGTCTGCTGTGACATGATTAGATGCCACTGCCAACAATCTGTAATACTAGCATGCAGAAAGAGAAAGGGGTCGCCTTTGTAGCTGCTAGTTCTACTGTGCGAGCACCCAGATGGCCTGTGTGTATCTATGTTAAACAAAGAATAAATGTTTGCACAGAAGAAGAGGCATCAGAAGAGTAATGGTGGTGTCTTTTTCCCCTTCTTTATTTTCTTCATATCTCTGTTTGTGTTCTCTTGCTGTCTGCTGTGTCCCTGTGTTCGCCCTCTAAATTAAATTATCACATTGACACACCGATAAGTAACTGTATCTCCGACCCCCCCCCCCCCCCCCCCACACACACACACACACGCACACACACACACACACATGTACATGAGGGCTACGCAGACACATGGGCACGCACACAGTCGTTCTGTACATCATGACATTTGCAGAAGAGTGCGCTCACACACACACACACACACACGGATACAATCACACACACACACACCTACGGGGAAACTTTACTCAGCTTTTGGTATCTTGGGTAAATCTGTTTGGCAGAAGTTGAATTTGGCAGAGCAGCTTCTCCACGGTGAATAACACTGAAACTAATGAGTTCATCTCTTCCACTCCTCTTTTCTCTTCATCCACCTCTTCTCCTTTGCTCACATTTGCACTCTTGTTCTCTCTGCTAGTCCTACTGTTTCACTTTCCTTCCTCCTCTCCATCGCCCCTCTTGGACCTCCTCTCTTTACCTGCACAGATGGTTTCAGTGGCTCCTCTGAGTCTTAATTATTCCGTCAATTACTGTGGGAAAATGTGCAATTAAAGTGGACAGTCATTCTGCGCTGTGTGGCTCCATATTTATTAGGGTTGCACCTGATTTCTAGGGCTCAGGAGTTTTTCGATGCTCCATGCCATCTTTTCCGTCGCCTTTAGGTATGTGTGAGGGACATCTTGGGGGAATTAACACATTTTATTTCCCTATTCTATTTCTCTGTCGGGATTCCCACTAATGGATGAAATAGTATTGTGAGCATATGGCCTAAACAATTAGATGACACACTGCAGTATGTCAAATATTTTATGAATTGCTTGGTGCTGTAAAGTCAAGTTTGGCATTAAAATAAGAACCCACATCAACATATATTCAATCAAACGTTGAATAAATCAAATATTTTTATTGATTTTTGCACATAATGTACAATCACAGTGGCACTTAATACTCCATAATGAGATAAACATAGAAATACAAAAACAGATTATTGCGGCATTGCAAATTAAAATACCAGTTTAATACAGTAAATTGGCAATGAATACATTAAATAGGAATAAAATAGAAAGAGAACAAAGACAAGTGTTGAATAGAAATGAAAAGGGTGGGGGGAGGGGGGGGGGTTGCTACGTTGTATTAGTGGAACGGAACTCAGTCTCAAAATAAGACAGAAACAGTTGCCAGAGAACTTTAAACTGCAGATACATGTAACCTATGCAGAACCTTAAACTGCATGATGAGTTTACCAATGTCATTGTGGGCTGCCAGCCTGTACTCTTCCTCCCACTGCCTCGTTTAGTGGTTAAATGAGGAGGCGACCTTTTGAATGCTATCATATAAAACTGACACCAGACCCCTGCCAACTGGATCCATGTTCAAACAGGCATCTATCCAGATACTCTGTGGGTTGTTCGAAAGAAGTGTGTTGTTACATAACTGCGGACCAGTAAATATCTAAAGACATCTGATGGGCAAATATTAAAGCCTTTCTTTAACCATTCAAAAGAAATAAAGTGCCCTTACTTAAAGAGGACCTTCACACACTTGATCCCTCTCCGATGCCATAATCGTGTCTATAAGAGACGGAGTAAAATTGACGTTTGCCAGAATAGGGGAAGTGATAAGAGCTTGTTTGTGTTTGAAATGGGTTGTAAACTGAGATCACATCTTTAGAGAACTATGAATAATTGGGTTATTCGTCCAGTAGTGTTAACTTAAGAGTAGTGGGACACAAATTAAAGAGCGAAGAGACACTGGATTACTTGAATACTCCTCCATAAGACCTCAAACTGGAGATTCATCATCGGATCAATCAGCGATCCAAAATATCAACTTGTGGATGTGGGCCGCCCAATAATATTCTCGCATTCTTTCATTATTTGGGGAAAATTTTTATTCCAAATAATTGTATATGTGCATTTATTTTATTCCATAAAAAAGGGTTTAGGAATAAAGACTGGAATTGCTTGAAGCAAGAAATGAAAATCTGGGCATGATGGTAATTTTACAGACTTGATCTTCGTTCAGGCTTTGGCATTGATCTGTTTTCCTGATGTGCCAATCTTACTCAGGATCACTGTGTTCATTGCTGGCTTCGCAGAAACCCACAGAGAGTGGCAATGAGTTTGTCAGATCACGCACTGTGGTGCAACAAAACACTTATGTGCGGCGTTAATCTGTCGGAGTACTGTTCTTCTCTGGGTCCGCGGCTCTCTCTCCGCTCTTCATTACGAGGCCGTAATCCTGACAGCGACTCTCCACACACAGGGCAGCGAGGATACGGACGAACAACAGGAGACCTGCTTATTCACCGAAAGCCCAAAGTAAACACTGCAGCTGCTATGGGCGGGTGACGCTGACAGCTAGAGCGGTGTGTGGGGGCTGTAGAGAGGGAGAGACAGTTACAGTGAGAGTGATATGTGTGTGTGTGTGTGTGTGTGTGTGTGTAGACTTGTACACAAGTATGACAAGCAGAAGGGCAATCTAGATTAGTATCCAGTGTAATGACACCCACAGAGAGAGAGAGAGAGACAGATATAGAGAGAAAAGGGAACATGTGAAGAGGATGCTTGGCTGATGAGGAGAGGGAAGAAGAGGGTTGTATGAGGAGAAAAGACTCCGAAGAAGAAGCTGAAGAGAACAGCAAATAATAAAAAAGACCGAAGTGGGGAGGAAGGAGAAGAAATGAAGGAATACGAGTGAAAGATTAATAGGGAGAAGACAGAGATGGAGGATGATGGTGGAGTGGAGTGAAGGGCCCGTGGCGCCACTCTAAGTCATCCTAACCAATGAGGACCTGGATGCTGAGAGGGCTTGTTCACAGCAGGCAGCTGCGAGCACATCACTTTGAAACCTCTTTCACATCCCTCTTCCCCCTGTCTTTCCTGCTCTCCTGCCTCTTTTTGCTTAGATTGCACGTCACTTATTATGAATTGTTTGTTTTATTTATTTTATTGTTGGTTTGTTAGTGGCTCAGTATGAAGCTGCTGTCTTGGCTTGTAAACAAGATCCTAGATCATAGTGGGAGTAACTTGGATTTGAAAAAAAGAAAAGTTAATTAAAAATAAAAAAATAACATAAAAAAAACCTCTCCTCCTCTTCTTTTCTCTCCATCTGTAAACTGGCAGTAATGTGCAGGGTGTAAATGGGCCTCCTCCTCTTGCTCATTAATGAAAAGATGTGAAGGAAACCTAGAATAACACAACATGATTTCTGAATATATTTTTCTCTGTCTTGAGGGAATATCAACTTTTAAGCCTTTACAAGTTAATGTTAAGGAACATTAAGCTGCTGATGGAAAACAAATTGGCCTATCTGCATAACAGTCTAGTGCATAACTACCATGCACGAGACATATTGTCAAGTCTCTGGCGCCAACTTCAGTCTCATCACATTGACTGACAGGTTCGACGGGGGCCACATTGTATCAGTTCACTGTGGTGTCCGGTCCAAACCATCGCTCCATTGAAGTTCAATGGTGAGGTACAGAGGGAAAAATGCATCACACGCTGATAATTCACAGTTAATGGGAAGCAAGAAGAACAACAGGGAACCTTATCAGCCGCATGATGTAATGTTTACCGGCTTTTTAATTAATTATGAAAATTAGCCGAAGCGGTAGGCACACTGAGAAGTGAAATCAGATCTTTACGCTTATCGCAGCCTCGCAGCACTCACAGCGCGCACCATTTGAATGACACACTCCCACTCCCAGTCCCACACACTGTCCCTCACAAGCCCACACACATCCGTGCCCAACAACACACTCACAAGTATACCTCGGTACACACAGACACTTAAGAGCATCCGGGAATACACTCGCACTCGCACATGGACGCGCACGAAGTTCACAGATTGATGGTAATGTATGCAAATATTAAAAAACACACAATACCGCGGAAAAGCAAAATGCTGTTGACTGGATTTACAGTTGTCAAAGTCTGAATAAAATTAGATTTTGACCTTTGATCCTAGAATGATGATAGAATATTCCTCATTAAATTCATGTCAAAATGGACTGCAAGTGTGAGCTTGCCTGTTCTATATTTGTAAGCATTGATGTGGAAAAAGCAGGTGAATCAAATATGCACAGAGGAACACAAACAAGCAATTACTCGTGTGGCTGACACGACTGTGGTGTTAGTTTATTCAAAAAATACCTTTTGTCTAGTGTCTCCGATCAGTAATCAGTTGCCTCTGTGTGTGTGTCTTCAAGGAGAGTTTTTCATTGTTTTCAGAGGGAAAACATGTTCCCAGACAGTTGACAATATGTGGGCTGTACATGACAGCACACTAGTAACGCTGCTGTAGTGTTATTGTTTCAGTTTGTAGTGTTTATCATAAACTGTGTAGTAGTGTAGCAGGGAATTTCCTCCCTGTTGGGGTCTTGATTACTCATCACACACAGTTGGTCCCTGTAGGACAGACATGGGCAACAGGCAGAATCCAATATTCCACTTTGGAAGAACCTGCTCTGTTCCCATCATCTCCAGCTGGATTAGGGAACAGGATATTTTCAGAAATGAGAGAGAGAAAGAGAGAGAGAGAGAGGGCGGCTGCACTGCCAAGTTTCCTCCTCCTCCTCCTCCTCCTCCTCCCATTGGACGTGTGTGTGGAGAAGTAGTGCAAAGGAAAAACGTGGACAAGACAGAAGGTTTCTTTTTTCCTCTTGCAACTTTGGATCAAAGGAGGGGAGCAAAGAGATACGCGGTGTCCGTGGGGAGAGGCTGGATTAGCTGGATTAGCCCAAATGCACCAGTGATAGGACTGGGCCTTCCCTGGACAGATAGGCAAATGCTGGCAGCTGGGCCTGCGTGCAGGGGCCAGATGAATGGGACCCAACATTGTCTCAGTAAAGCATTGCTCAGGACTGGGTTCAGCACAGAGAAGCCTGCAGCTACTACTCCCCCACCCCCACCCCCCCTCGTGTTTGTTTATCAATGATAAAATGGACAAGCTTTTGCTGTCAGGTGCAATGAATTCTACTTTGGGTCCATAAGTAGGTCTTTCATCTCCTCTTCTTTAGAGAATTTCCTGTTTTCAGCTCCAGTGCTTCACAGGGTCCTGCTGGTTAAGTGTTATGAATTTGCATTACATAATCTGATTCTCAACTGGCGGTCCAGATATTGAGAAGCAACACCGCCATTAATCACTGCATTATTAGAAATGTATGCAAGGATAAATAATAAATGAATAAGTAAGTTAGGTGGCTTTAACATAAACCAGTATTTATTTGGTTGATCAGCCTTGTGAGACTACATTAATGATACACTCTCATCGCACCCCACACTCCTCTGATTTAACACAATGTTTCCAAGGACACAAAATTTCCCTTGGTTTTACTTCTCCTCTCTGTGTATTATGTATATTTTCTACATTGGCATTTACAGTGCAGATGCTTTGTTGCAGGCATAATCCCCATACGTCCTCTACAGCAGCAAGCACACTGCTCAACTTAAGTACCGTATATCTATACGCATCTTGTGTGATATGGTCTTGGCATTAATTTCTCTGCATGTTGCCTCAAGGGTTCCCCATAGAATAGATTTCCTGTACTGTATCTATAGCAGGAATTACAGAAAAAGAAAGGGAACAAAACAGAGTGCAGCAAAAAGGAAGCAAGAGCGAAAGAGAGAGAGAGGTAGTGAAAAGATGGGAGGGGAGCAATTAAATGAGTGTGGGAGAGAGCCAAAGTGAGAAAAAGAGATGTGGAACTGTGAAGAAGGAGGGGGAATTGCATGTTATTAGCCATGCTGGTGTCACATTACAGCACCGCAGAGTTTGTAAAGTGGCGAGATAACTCTCACCTGAGGCCGTATGCCGCTGCCATCATTCACAAGGACAGTCATGCGGCGAGACTAATGCTGCTGTGCCTACTGTTACCACTGTGCATGCATGTGTTTGCGTAGCGCCGCGCAAGTTTGTGCGTTTGTATGCGTGTATTCATCTCCGTCTGGCTTGTTGACAGCGTGCGTATGCGCATGTGAATGAATGTAGTGCACGTTGAGGGCCGGAACCACAAAGGAGCAGCTCCTGCACGCGGGCCTCAGCTGGTCTGCAGGAATCAAAGAGCGGCTGCTCTGCGCGTGATTAATTCTCCAGTCTGCATGGTGTCCTAGGAGTCAAGCATGCACTCTTATTTATCTGCTCCCTGGTTAGTCCCAGGGAGGCCTCCCCCCTTGGTCTCTGGTGACATTGTGGGCTCCACAAGACCACGGTCTTATTGTTGTTTGCTGCTGTCTTATCTGCAGTCTTGTCAGGAAAGACGGAGCGAGCAGGGGAAGAGGGGGGAGGAGGTGGAGGGAGGGAGGGAAGGAGGGAGGGAAGGAAGGAAGGGGCAGCGAGGGGCAGAGTTTTACCCAGATTGTCTTTACTCCAGCTTTGCAAAGAGAGATTGAAAGTAAAGCAATACTGTCTCATTCCTCCGCTCAAATACTCCTGCTTAATGGAAACTGTCATAAATTTGAATGCAGATTAAAATTTTCTCTCGCCGCCTGAGTGTCTTGGATGACAGCTCGATGAAACAGTATATCACACACTCCAGATGTAATACCCTGCTGTATGCATGTCAAGGGTGGTGCATGTAGATTTCATACAGACGTATTATTGAGGTTTACTCGTGGAAGTGGGTGTTCAGGCAGATTTCGCATACAATCCCACCCATGCCTTTATGGTGTATTACATGATCTGTGTCTTACGTGTGCAGTGTTTGTGTATTTGTGTGTGTGTGTGTGTGTGTGTGTGTGTGTGTGTGTGTGTGTGTGAAGGAGACAAAGGCAGAGCCATAGGGGAGGAGAAAAGAGACGTACAGTAATAGGGAATGGCTGTTTGTTACAGTACATTAGAAAGCATTATGGCTCGTGTAGCAGTGCATCAATGATGAAAGAACAACAACAGCAAAAGACACGCACACTTGCACACTTGCACACACACACACACACACACACACCTGGTAATCACTAAGCAATCACACAGCTAAAGGGTAATTGCACATAGTAGAAAAGTGGTGCAGCTCTGGTACAGTATGTGAAGCACGTACTGATACAGGAAAAATGACCTCTACCTTCCATGTTCACTCTCACCTTTTTTGTCTTTACTCTGCCAACATTATCACCTACCTACTGTAGTAAAGGTGGGCTGTAAGTGCTTGTGATTTTACACAGCGAGGCTCAGAGCGCCCTCACAGTAAAAGGAAAGGATGGAATCATTCCCCAGCAGGGTAAAACTACAGACCAATCACAGAATTACAGAGCCCTGGGGAGCACGACCTGTTTTCTGCTCGTATTTACGGGGAAGCGATGGGGTGTGAGCGCCCGTCAGTTTTCTCTCTCAATCTACAGGATTTTTCTCGTATTCATTTTCATTCCGAACGACCTGAGTCGGTTTTATTTTGGAAATTTTAATGTCCAGCCTTTCCCGCTGTGCTCCTTCTCTGTCTCTTTACTGTAATAACAAGCCCGATTCTAGTGATGCTGGTAAATGGTGGCCCAGTTTGTCCCCCCCTCCCCTCCTTCTCCCCTGCGTTCCCGCTAGTGAAATTACCAGTTGGTTACTATAGAGACATGTTTATAAATGCATTTTATGACTCCCTTTCTGCCCTTTCTCTCACTGCATTTACCTCATCATTTTCCACACCTACCTTCCGTTCTCCTCTAAAATGACATCTTTCTCTCTTTCTTTCTTTCTTTTTTCTTTCTTTCTCCTTCATCTGTCCCTTCCATTCGGTTCTTTTGCCCTCTCTGTCCTTTCGAAATCTCATTATTTTGTTAATTTCGTCGCCAGCCGCTGTCAACGTGACTTGCTATATAAGGCTCATTAATTTACCTCAATACTCAAATGGGCTCCATTCAAACAGCTTCTCTATCCAGGTGTTTACAAAACCACAGGGCTTCCACCTTTTGTCTGCCTCAGCGCTCCAAGCTCCTTTTCTCCTATAATAAGTATCTATAAGGCTCTTCTGTATGATAATGCATTTGTGTGGGTATGTGCCATATATCATTGTTTGCGAAGCAACCTTCTACCTTTGTGACCAGAGAGGTAATGTAAAGGAAATAAAAGCTGTGGGTTGTCTTTCTGCTCCCTCATGAAAGTCTAATGGAGAGCTGATTCATGCTTGTATCTATCCGAGAAGACAATGGACGTATAGGCGTATTTATACCACTCAAAGCAAAGTGCTGCTGAGGCTACAGTTTTACTCCTACTGGGTTCAGGTGTGGAGGGGAAATAACGCACAACAAAGGGTTACACTTTATGTAATTATGTAATAACCAACCTACCTCCACCAGCACCAAGCAAAACACTTTAGCTCCAGTTTGATTTTTCCACAGACTAAGTGCTCGTCTTGTAAAGAGACGGCTATGCTGAAAGTCATAATGCTAAATAAGTCATACTACTAAATAAAACACAACAAAAAAGACAATTAACCTAAGCTATGCTAAACTGAGGGGATAATACCTCCAGTCAGAGCAGCTCCTCCACTGTTTATGACTGTTGATGCGACTGACAGATTTTTCTTCAGCGATAGTGATTGGCTGTGTTCAGGTCATTTCAGGAAAATGTCACTCTTCTCTGCTGGCTGGGGAGTTGAGAGGATTTGGATGCCTCTTTCTTTTGCCTGTCTGTCCAGCTCTAATAGTACTTTCATGGCAGTATACCAGTCTGGGTCTATTCTCTGTAGAAGGTAAAGTATAATGAGTCTTGTGTACATACGTAGTTTGTCACCTTACAGCATCATAATCATAAATAATCACATAATCAATCATAAAAACAAAGAAATGTTAATGTAGGTTTAGATATGTAATATATTTCAGGAATTGTTTTTTGATGAAACAAATTTATCTTAATAGTGTATCTGTTTACCTCCCACGAGCCTCTCTTCACTTCTAATTTATGGATTGGATTTCTGTGTTTCTAAGTGAACTTGCCTGAATTTAGAAGCACATTTACCCTTAATCTTCTCCTTATTTTGTTTGTTTTAGAGGTACGTGTAGCTGGGGAAACCAACTGTGAAAGTGAAAAATGGAAATAAAGGAGTGAGTTCCTCCTCTTTATAAATGAAAGTACTTTCTCTCAACCAAACACATCATATACATATTATATGGCTGCATTGTATTCTAGTTTATTTAGATAAATCCAAACGGGATTTTTCCACGAATGACTGACAACCCATTCATCCACGCATCAGAGTGGTAGGTGTAATAAAAAAGAGTCTTGCAGTTTCATTCTGCCAGGCTGTCATTAAATCCAATGATGTTTGCCAAGTTTTAGAGTCAAGTTTTGTTGTGGCTGCACTGCAAATTATAACTATAACTATAGAAACTATAAGAAAAATATGCAACAAAAGTGCATAACGGAGATCTATAATTCAATCATGTAACTGAGTGTAGGGGGGAGTTATGTCTGTTTGTCCATCTGCCTGCATCACGCCCTTGATTTCATCTGTCTTGTCATTGCACCACCATTCCAAGAAGCCATACTGGCGTGGCGCAAAAAGCCTGTCGAACACCCGGGCTGGTTAGATTATACTGTACAAGACAGCGGGACGCGCTGCCATGACATCGATGACACGACACGTGTCACCCCTCTGCTGTCTCGATGTCATTTAGCGATGTGGCGCTCTGCGTGGGGCCACCACGCTGTATTTCTTGCCTTTCTCTCCTTCTGGGGATGTGATGAGGTGCAGTAATATAAAAGAAATGACTTGGTGGCAACTCATCTAATATGATTTGTGTAGGAGCTCATAAAACCTCGCCAAGCGTAACTTTAAAAGAATGAAATGGAAGGGCCGTGTTGATTCGGCTCCCTCTGTCGCATTGCAGGGATTGTAAATGTGTTTAAAATCAGGCAGTGAGATGAGGATTTTCTGTGAATTTCTATCAGGGCTAATGGCAGCCATATCATTTTGTCATAAAATGTGTAATATATGTCAGACAGCAGCAACTTTGATTACACAGACCTCTACCTGGGTAACTTTCCTTCAGCCTGTGTCATCCTGTAAGGAGGCAGTGAGGCGTCTGATTCCCCCCCTGCTTCCCCCCTGCAACGACTCTGGAAATAAATAATAAACACATTTAATTAAAATGAAAATGCGCTGCATTTCTGCGTTAATCCTAATTTATTCGCCTTAATTGAGCTTCCATTTGCTTTGCCAATGGTTGGCAGAAGTGTTAATAAATAAGCCATTGTCTAGATGCCATGAAGCATTTAGCTGAGCAAATCCTAATATACTGTAGCACTTCACCTGCCTAATCAGCAAGAAGAAAACTCCTCAATGTCATAAACTTCTACATGCAGCAGTCACACACACACACACACACAAAACCCACATGCATACACACATGCTTATGCATGCCTACACTACACACATGCACACACACCCTGGCAATTTTTCTGCAATAATTATGTCCTTTTCATATTGGAGACCCACCCCAACATTAATTATAACAGTATAATGCAATCATAGAAAACTGTGTGTTGTATAATGTGCTGTGATAATTTTTTCACACTCATTTATCTTTTTCCTCACCCGACATTTGGTCAGTGGTTGGACAATCGATCTATTTGTCCCTGTGTTCCTCATCTCTCTGCGTTGCTTATTAGCGTCATTCAGTAAGAGGATATCTCTCTGATGGCAGCCTTTACTCCTCATCTTTCCCACCTCATCTCCCCACTTTAGTGTTTTTTTTTCCTCCAAATGATGAAAAGCTAGCGTTCTTTCTCCCAGGGCTAGAATAATCATTTTTCCAAAGCAGGGATTTAATTGCAAGTTAAAAGTCCTCTTCTGAGTCTTTCAGTGTTCTTGAACTATGCTCCTTTGTCTGTCACCAAACCAGCATAGAAGTAAACTCTCTCTTCTCTGTCTCTCTTTCTCATTAGCAAAGTTTTCCCTTCATTACCCTAATGTCACAATTTTGTCTTTTTCTTCTTCTTTTCAGAAAATGTAATTGGGCCTTTGCGTGTCGGTGATTGTCTCTGTATCGGCTGCATGTAAATTCACCAAGAGTGAAATTTCACCCTGGGCACATTTTCACCCTCTTTTAACCTCCCTCGGGGCTTCCTTGGCCTCCTGGAAGGAGACGATGAATGATCCTGAAAGAGTGGTATATTCAGAGAGCATGCGAGAAAAGCTTGAATATGGTAAATTTGTATTGGTGCCTCTCTCTGCCCCTGCAAATGTTATTCTATATGCCATAATACAGACAGGCAAAATAGTACGCCACATGCATCGAAAACAGTGTTTATTCAGAGCATGATTAGAGTCCATGTGTTTTTCTAGGGGCGTAGCAGATATCTGGTGTATATATATCAAGTGGCATGGTCCTCTTCCATGTGGCCCCAGGCGAAGCATCTGCACACATCTGCAGAGTGCAGAGTATCCCCCATTGCCTCGTTATCTTCTCCAGAGCTGCTTAGTGATTTATTTACCTGCTCACCACATGCCGCTCAGGCAAAAAAGGACGAGGGGAGTATGGGAGGGAAAATGGAGAGAGGGAGACGGGGAGGACAGGTGATGAGAGGGGAGAGAAAGGAGGCAATGAGCGAGAAAGAGTGTTCAGGAGATGATAACATGCTGACGATGAGAGGAGCAGGTGGAGAGACAACATTCAGCCGTCGTTTACAGACTGACAGAGGCAATGAAGGACCAGGCGAGAGGAGGGAGGAGAAAAATGAAAAGGACACGACTGAGATTCACTAAAATCACTGTACTTCTAATCAGGAGATTTGATTTGAAGAAAATAAAATTCATTCAAACCCCAGAGATGCCACAGGACACCAGGTGGTGGGAGAGAAAAGGTATTAGCCAATGAAAAGTGCATGGATTGTGTCAGGACATAATATATAACAAATGGGTTTGTTTTATTACACATACGCACATTTTAGTGATATGGTGATTTAGTGTTTGCAGTATAAAATGATACTTAGAAAGACACCGATAGGTAATTCTGTGATCCAACTGTAGATAAATCCTCACCAACAAAATCCAATGCTCAGTCAGTTTCAGCATTAAACAACAATAAAATATAAAAAAAAAAATATATATTAAAAAAAAAAAAAAAGAATATGTTGAAAAGAAATATTTGGGCCTTTAATATTTTACTATAATTTATTTTAAGACTTTAAGTTTACTTTTTGGTAGCTGTAAATATAAATAAATGGTTAGAGCTCCAGAAAACACTGTAGCATCTTTAGTTCTCTATAGCAGGAATTCTTCAAAACTGAATAAATTACAATAAAGTAAGTACAGAAGTGAAAGTTCAGAAAAAGACATCTTTAGTTATTCTTTATTTAGAATTGAACTGTGTGGGTGTGGTTTGATCAGATTTGATTGACGGTAACCAAACGGCCAATCAACTGTCATCAGGATCTGATTCAAATGTTGATAAATGACAAACAAAATTACACACATCTGCTCATATTAGGGCCTTTAACTCATTTATTTCTTTTAGTTTTTACACTGTGCATAATACGCATACATACAATACATTTACTCTTCTTAGTATAGTATTAATTGGTTTATTGTTCACACTGTTATGATATTTACATCAATTCATAGTGTACGTATACTGTATGTTTGGTTCACTCTGTACATGTAGTATCATCCATTCATCTTTATTTATCTGTATGCACTTTGCTACTGTTTGTACTTAGCGGTTAGTTGAATCAGGTCTAATATAAAGTCTCTTTGACCCTGCACACAGTAAGTGGGTATAGAAAATAAATGGGTCGATGTAAATGTAAAAAGATCAGCATTTTATCAGATAAAGACTTAATGGTTTTCCTTTATGCTGTGAGAATATCATTGTTTTGATTTTGAGCGATGTGTGTTGTGTCAGTTTGGTGCCTGCAACATATTTCTACTGACAAACCTGTAATAATGTTCCTCACTTACCACCCTAACCATTACATCTCTATAAAAGCAGATGGGTTGGCAGTGAGTGCATTCTTGCCAAGGTCAACCCCGGGGTACTCAGAGATATCGGTGCCTGTGAGGCGGCACTTTTATCCACAGCCAAGACTCACGCTGCTCCCTGGAGCTCTGCCTCCCCTCCCCATGCCACCCCTTCTGTCCCCTCTGGATCTGCAGGCTTAGCTAACTCAACCGTGTAAGCACATCTCCCCCACCGCTGGAACCAGCCTCCGTGGGGGCCCTTGCTTGCTTTGCCACACAGCACGCACCAGGCACGCACCGCCAGTTTCACTGGAAGCCAGACAGACGTTCATGGAGAAATCCCCCCGCAGCCACCCTCCAGTGCTCTCAGCCCTTTCCCAAACCAGCACGCTGGTTTTACCTCAGAGGTTTCGGTGCCAGTCATGTCACAGTCAAGCCCTAACCCGCCTGAGCTACCACATTCCACTGACTCCTGTCTGCTGCAGTTCAGGGGGGAAAGGCCTCGTTCAGCCTGATCAGGGTTTTTGAAGCTGGAGTGCTAAATGACCCTCTTAATGTCACTGGGGAGAAAAATGGGCAATCTCTCAATTTGGCATGAGTCGGTCCGTGGCAGCAAGGCAAGAACTTGATAGAGTGTGGTGGTTTTAAGCGGCAGGAAACCCGGTGACCTTTCCCTGTTTTCTGACGCGCTGACTCGATTGCCCTTTTGAAAATGCTAATACCAAATGGTTCTCTACAAAACAGGTCCTCCGAGAAGGCCCTTGGCGTGTCAAATAAAAGGGTGGAAGAAGACCACAAGCAGTGTGCGTTCAGAGGGCACTGTGTCAAGTTTCGGGGTTAAAGCCCTGTGTAATGTCACACTGTCTGCGTTCATTATAGACAGTGTTTCGTCATGGCAGAACAACTTCTCAGCAACATCGAAATAACTTCAAACACCCAATTAAGTTCATGCTCAAGACAAAACTGAACTGCTCTCTCAAAATTTCAACATCTGAAGGGCCAATTTAGAATTTTATGGAACAGTTATAAAGTCACTATGATCCTGCGCTTTATGATAAAGTCAGCTTCCTTTCTCCTCTGAGGAAGTATTTATTTCTCTCCTTGTAGCACCTGCCTAACCATGCACATGGCACGTAGCTGCTTAGTTTCTTGAGCTCTGCAAAAAACGCATAAAGAGCAACTTAATTATCTGCGATTTTATTCATTCAACGGGCCAGAGAGGTGTGCAAAAGGCGACAGAAAGCATAATTATCTTAATGGAAGACTGAGATGCATGCCCTTTGTAACACAAGCACCTCTTAACAGCCAAATCAATAGCACACTATGGCTGTGCCCTCAGCCCAGGAGTGGATCACCTCCATCTCCACTATCGAGCACTGATGATCATAATAAGCTGCTTTGATGCGATTCACATCACCACAAATAATGAGGCATCCTCAATTGAGGGATCGCTATTACCTTTTCCATCTCTCTTTCCCTCTCTGTCTCTCTCTGTCTGTCTCTCAGCAAAGTTCAACATTAATGTAGCTTAACAAGTTTCTCTTCGAACCTCCCCAGGGTTTTTAAACCCCGCTCCATCGTTTACTTTTTCTCTTTCTCTTCTCCTGTAGTTTGAATGGCATTTTTCAGAAGATTAATTAACATTTGGAAAAATCATCATGTCACGAAAAACTCAGTCTGGCAGCACGATAAAGATGAAAATAGAATACGATGACCGCTTCTGCACAAGTGTTGCCCCTATCGATTATCAGTTCAGAGCTCAGAGAGCACAGAACAAGAAACAAGGAGGACAATTTCTTTTAGAATGGCTGCCATCTACATCTGGGTATATTCAGCTTAAAAACTGATGTAGCACAACACAAAGTCCCTCATGAGGCTTGTTAAACTCCATTTAAGGCCACGTCAGCTGTGTGTCACAGCTATGAACAAGTAACACTGATTGCTCGGCTCATTACTCCTCCTCACTGGACTACTGACTAACAATACTCCTTTGAGGCATTGCACTTGGCCTTTGTACAAGTGCTTACAGCACTGTGTGGCTTGCTGAAACCGCTCTCTCAGCCAGAACAGGGGGATTTAAATAGAGGCAGATATTGCTTCGTGACTCTCAGTTGGGAATCCTGTCAGTAGGGACAGTCTGGGGGAAGACTCTTGACATGTGATCAGGGGCAGATCACAGAAAGGCGTGGGAACACATAACATTTGGGCGATGTGTCTGCTTCACATGGCCGATTTATGTGTTGCACTCCCTAACACCACCATCATTACTACGTTTGCACACTTCAACTGAATGCAACCCTTCCCGGCAACTACACGTTCTGTCCAGAGCCATGGCGTCGCTTCTGCCAGCTGCCATCAGTTTGACCCAGAGTCCAATCTTGAAGAAGATGGTAGACCCGATCGACCTTTGCAAGCTGGACTGGAGCAGGAAAACAAGCATACCCACTGTCAGGCAGTCAGAAGGAGGGATATGGCAGGAATGTCGCTCAACAGTTTGCAATGGACTTTTATGAAAAACCCTTTTGATTTTTTAAATCTGTGGACCCTTGTGGACTAAAGGAATATAAATAATCAAGGAATGGACAGACAATTGGACTTCAAGGCTTTGGGCTCCAAAGGTAGGGACTTGCCACCGCTTTGTTCTCATAGTCACTGAAAAGTCACCGGCAACTTAGTTAAACATCACAAATCCACAAATAATAATACATCCTTAAATATTGTGAGCCTGTCATTTATGTCTGTGACATTAAGTGGGAGCTGCCCTGTAATCGTTGCAAAAATTTGTTGAACTATGCTATATACTATACTATCCAATACTTTTTGAAGCGGTTTTCCTTGAAGTGCCAGGCACACTGTAAAATGTTTGGAGCAGTGGCAGGAACTGTGGTAAAAATGAATTCCAGCCACCAAGTTTTTTCTGGTTCTGCCACTGGCAGAGCAAACAAAGTAGATTTCTCCAGGCAATTGAGAACACAGTGTCTTTTCGGCATGGCTTCGAAACTAAAAAAAACTTTTCCAGGCCTTCATTTTAAGTAGTTGTGTGCTGTGCTGTGTGCCAAGCTTGCAGGGAGTGTCCAGCTTGCAGGTGGGTGGCACTGAGGGATGTTTTGACATCAATAGGTCTAGAAAGTAAGGCCTCAACCCCCAACGAGGCATTTCATGCAAATGAGAAAAGTGTGTTTTGGTGTGTACCTTGAGCCTTGTGACTTTGTAGACCATTTGCATGGACAAAAAGCTATATTACATAAGAACATAACAGGTCATCCTTAATACAAAACTAGATACTGTAACAGTGAAATTCCTCCTGAAAAAAAAGTTGTAGCAAAATGATGCTATGTGGGGTGGTTGATTTGTTTTTACCAGTCTCCATTTAGCTCAGGCTACAAGTGCAAAATGATAATTTAATGGAGATTTTATAATATTTTTTCATGGCGTTGACGTGTACTAATGGAGTAGCTGATAACAGTATAGAAGAAAATAAACGCCAAGCTGTCTGTAAAACTTTTTTTACATTCTAATCTTTTTCTTTAATGGCCCTTGATAACTATATTTTCAACATGTAATACAATCTACAGGATCTCTTGGACAGATTTCTTGGCATAAGTGCTTAAAAAGTGAAATCCTTCACAGATACACACGTTGAAATCTTATATTTGGGTTGACAAGTGAGGTGCAACCGGAGTAATGGCAGCTTGTCTACAGCCACCTACAACCCCAGATTCATCTATAGCAATGACTGAAAGGCACTGAAAATGTTTCATTTTAGCCCAGCCATTGACCATCTGTCCTCGCTGTCACTCCCTCTGTTACGCAGACACATGCACACACACACACACACACACACACACACACACACACATTCTGTCTCTCTCAGACACACACATACATCCAAATCAGCCACATGCCAGGCAGTAGGGCAATTATTCAAACTGCTAATTAGGTCAGTCAGCTCCTTCGGCCCTGCAGGCGGAGGTTCGTGCAAGATGGTCAGGCCTGACACAGTGACCTCATGATGGCTTGCCTGGGCATCACTAGCTGGGATTGGTCCAAAGCCAAAGGGATGAGTGACCTGAGCATCAGTTATACTCATGATTGAAATCCTGAGCATCAAGCACAGGCCTTCTGGGCTTCTTGCCATGTGTCGCTGTGATCCTGTACTCTACGGATATAAGACGAGTAAAGTCCCTTTTCAGCAGCTGAACAGGGTTTCGTTTTCCACCCAGTAGACAAACCTTGAAACACCGATTGATCTGATGTAGGGAGATAAACACACACCATTCACAAACATCTGTGCAGGGATTTATCTAGAAGATGGTTGAATGGCAATTTGCAAATAACTCTTAGCTTTTACATGAACCTGCATAAGGTAACAGGGTTTGCAACATGGTGCAATATGACAGTGAGAGAGACCATACACCTGCAAAAAAAACAAAAACAAAAAAAAAAGACACACTTTGCATTTTGTCTTAGTTTTTGAATGATCTCAATGCTGTAGTCAATCTGATGTATTTGAATGAATACATTCAAATACAAGCAAAGATAGTGGTTTCCAGCCATTTTTGTTTGTAACCCCTTCAAATGAAGCGTCTTGTGACCAGTTGTCACTGGTTGCATGTTGCAGAAATGAAGGTATAAGCTGGTAGACATCAAAGAAAGGCGATGAAAGCCGCACACTCAACTCGTTCAATCATTTTATTTTAAATTGTGTAAATAAACATTTGGGCACATCTTGCCTTACTCAGGGTTGTTGAATGCTGAATTTAATCAGCTCTGTGAGTGTGCAGCTTTCTCCGACTTTCCTTGTGTACATCTGTACATATCTGCTTTAACTGAAGAAGTTTCAGAGGCCTGAGGAGGACAGATGATAAGAGGAAAGTTACTTAGTTACTGACTAGAAAAAAAGAAAACTGTAGAAAATTCTTGACTGTAGAAACTGCAGCACACGAACCAATCTCAAATCAAGGTCCACTTAATGTTTTGTTCCAGAGTTTGTTGCTTGTTCAACCTTCAAGCCAACATTGTTGGGAAGTTCTAAAAGAGCTCAGATTAATGGAAAGTTTGAACATTTACATTTTATATTGTTTTTCAAGAATCACATTTCCTGAATTTCTACAGCAGACGTGACAAATGCAAATGCAGAATAGCAGTAATGAACACTTCAGATTTATCTTGCAACCCAGGCTGAATACCACCATTGACCTATGTTATACAGAGAGTTCAATATGTTCTTAGCAGGTGAACAATAAAATTGACTGAAGAAGGAGGATAGTGCAGAATGATAGGTGCATAATAAATGTGTGGAATCATCAAGGCTGAGCTACAGTAACTTGTTCCATGCAGACCATTTGGTCTACAGCACGACAGCACAATACAGCAGTGTCTGAAGGCTGGTTCTGAGCAAGAGCTTATGCAGGCTTATATGCTGTAAATGATGCTGCACTTTGCTCCCTACGTGACCATATATGAATAATGAAAACATTACTTAACACCTCGATGGACGTCGAACGTACTGTATCATCATAACGACATTGTCTCTATCTGCACCTCATTCAAAACATGTGCTGCCATTCCCTAACTTGAAGCCATAATCTTGCGGCTGTGCAGTTTTGTTTTTCCTTCCGTAACGCACACACAGGGAAAGGTTGATGTCCACGCCAGGCCTTGCTCCAGTAGTGATTGTGACATTTCTCCTTCTCCCTCAGGGCTTTGCTGAACCCCCTGCCTCTGTGCACCCTCTCATCCAAAATGCTCCAATTCCTCTGGAGCAATATCTTCTGCTCGCAGAGAAAAAGGTCACATGCTCCATTATTTCAAAGTGAACTTTCGACCTAACATTTACAGAGGAGGCAAAAAATAGCTGTCGATGTGAAGACGCAGCAGGGTTAGTGTGGCGGTATATTTTTGGATGAGGGATAGATGGATAGGTGAGACAGCATGTAAGGATTATCATTGTTTGACAACACAGGGCTAAGTCTCTATATAGAGACAAGGGATAACAAGGCTGAGCGGGGTAAGTGGTCACACATTGATCGGCGTGTTCCAGGCGCATGTACTGTACAGGCTATTAAGGCATATTGCAAGTCATTTCTATGCTAATAATAATTGTTCTTATTGTGCATTATGGAGGCTGTACATGCCGGATACAGCCATCAAAGCCCCAAGGCTGTGATGGCAATGACTAACACTGCCTTTTGACTCTGATTCACTCTGCCAGTGACTTCTCCATGCCACTGCAGTTCTACCTCCATAGCTTCTCATTAGAGCTGCGGGCAAGCACAGTGATGAGATGCAAAGTGAAATTTTTGCCATTCAGAATGCGTCATTAAGTTAGCAAAGTGACGATGAGCGGGAAGCTGTGTTTACTGCTTCTGTTGTTGCCTTCCTACTAGCCAATTACTGATCATTAAAAGATTTCAGGGACACTAACTTTACTTATCAAGAGACAGCACCGAGTACAAGCAGAGAGGAAGAGAGAGGTTGAGGAGAGAAACAATCCTTTATGAATACATTGAGAGGCTTACTTAATTGCTTCCTCAGTCGATGCTCTTCCTGTGGTCAGTCGAGGCTGCTGATTTAAGCCTGGTTATTGACTCAGCTGTTGTTTGATTTGTTGTACAAAACCAATCCTCTGAGCTTCAGTAAGAACAGTGAGGGGAAAAAAAACCTTTTAACCAGATAGAAAAAAAATGCACAATAAACACCACCTCCTGTCTTCCTGATTTTGTCTTTTTTACAACTCTTGTAGCTCTCAGCAAGCTATCAGGTTTGTCAATATGTGTTTTCCTTGCACTTGTCAAATGTTACTGCATAAGGCTTATGAAGGCATATTCAAAGCTCTGTGTTCTATAATGACATGCGTCACCTAATTTCCAAGACACAGCTGCAGTGAACAAAACACTTGACAACAAGATTTTTGATTTGTAGTCAATTATGAAACATGAGAGAAGAAGCAGGAAGATTAGTCGTATTTCTATCTATCTATCTATCTATCTATCTATCTATCTATCTATCTATCTATCTATCTATCTATCTAATCAAACCATCAGATTAGTTCATCTCTTTCTATCAGTAATGCAATATGAAAGTGAAGGCTCAATATTGCCGAAGCGTTCTTTGTTATTTCTTTTGAAAATAAAGGATCCACAGAGTAATTCTCTTTTATGATCATCTGTGATTGAAACCTCTCCTCCTGTCTCTGTTTGCATATTGAATCATGTCTAATATTCAGGAATAGTAAAACAAAATAAAAGCAAAATAAGATTATCTTCAACTTCCTCTATTTTTGATGTTGCATTAAAGCAATCTCATTGTTCATCCATTGTTTGCAGCATGTTCACTAGTGACATTCCTACTACTACAACTTCTTCTTCTTCTTTTTCTTGTTGTTCGTCTTGGGGTGCACTGGAAACACACGTCCTACACTGTTTTGGTTCAGCTTCCTGCAGCTTCTGTGCAGTGGAAAATATTCCTCTTCCCTGTAACAGTCATGCTAATAATTTTCTCCTCTTTTTGTTTGCTCATCAGACACATGCTGCTCGTCTCTTGTTTTCGCTCTCCTCTCCTCAATATTTCATGCCATTGAAAGTGCATCTATTCTTGGCATTCCCCGTGCCCCACCACCCCCTGTCAGAACAAAATTTTCCATCATTCGACACCCCTCCACCTTCTTAACACTCTCCCTGCCCTCCAAGTAGAGGCCACCATGTGCATTGTTTGTTACCCTCTGAGGCACATTAGGTTCAGTTAAGAGTTTAAAACTGAAGGGAATCCTGCTGTATTTCACAAAACTGGCCATTCAGTCAAAATAAATGCACAACATATATAATATGTTTGCCCTTTAGAGAGTTTTGAGTGAGCAAAGGTCAAAACCTGTTTTACCTAATCTTGTGGATGAAAGAATATGAGATCTGATACACATGCTTTTGGGGCATGTACATTAAATCTATTTCGGATTGCTGAGTTATGATGCAGTAAATATTCCGGCTAAAGCGTGTTCCATCCATGAAGGGACACCATTAATGCATCAGCACGCTTCAGCCAACATGTTTATCAGATGGTCGAACAGCATCTGAAAGCCCCTGTCCGCTCCCACACCTTTCTGACATCAGAATTTTCTGCAATTTTCTGTATTATACATGAACTATTTGCAAGTGTTTACTATTGCTACATAGCCAGCGTGAGCGTTGCTTTCGATTTCAGCATCAGACGTCATTCCTTTACTCGCCAAAAGCTGTTTCCAGCAGTGGAAAGCAATTTTAACTCCATCACGTTTTTTTTTTTCTTCTGCTGAGGTTAGCATGCTAACCAGCTAGCCCCGGCCCGTCTTGTCACTTTCCAGTAGCGACTCACTGTAGCCACCAATCAGCCCTGAAGACTTAGGGTTGCTCTATTATTAAAGCATTAATATTATAACCTCTTGTCTTGTAAACGCAACAAGGGCTGAAGCTCTTGTCAAACGACAACCGCCACCACACGCTTCTGGCAAGAGACCACGTTCAGCGGCAACAGCCTCTTTAAAACAGAATCAGAGATCGAACGTCTCTCTCAAGCTCACTGTCACTTCTCTCACTTTTCGCGCCCCGCTTTGAATGTTGTCGTTCAGAACAGCTCCGCTTTTGCCTTCAGACCTGACTGGACAACTCGTCAAAGTTTGTTTAAAGCATGCCTGCGCCTTAACGCTTTAAAGGTTAGGTTCACCATATTTCAAGTTTGTCATAAAACAACAATAGTCAGGTGCCTGTATCTGTATTTCTGTAATCATTCCCCCTGTTTGTACCGGCTATTGGCACTTCCCTTCATAAGTAATGGGGGACAAAATCCAAAGTTCTTCTTTCGTGCAAAAAAGCTATACAAAGGTTTATCTGAGGTCATTATAAGGCTTCAGCCATCTGAGTTAGACAAATCTAGTGGATATCTTCCAAAGTTAGTGGGTTTTTTTTAACCACAAACTTCCCTCTGTTTGTTACTATCCCTCCACTCCAGCCAAACATGGAAACTCTGCCCTGGGAAACATAAAGAGTACATTATATAGCATTCATTACATAATGTACTGTAACATGCATCACTTCAACAGGCATTGTAAGCCTAACACACCAATGACTCCCAAACTAGCTTGAGCTCCCTAAGAAAAGCAGAAAAAAAATCCTGCTGCGTTGTACATTGTGGTTATTTCTCTGCTTGTTTTCCACGCCCTCATACGATGAACATATTTTGATTTATTAACAAGTATCGTGCCCTTAATCCATGGCAAATCTCTCCTGACGTTATTCTGCTGTTTCATTTCTGTCTGTTGCTCTAAACAGATTGTCTTCACAGTGCATCTCCTTGCTCCTCCAACTCTCTGTCCTTTACGACCATTTACCAACACATCACTCCCTTCCCCAAAGGCTCAGCCCTCATCCGAGCATCCATTTCCCAGCTCTCCCTTTTCATCACAGCCTTGACGCTGAGGAACATTGTTCTTGATTGCTTGGCAGATGCCATTATCCTGGGCTTATATCTTCACAATCACATTAGCCATTTGCACAGCTGGGTACTTACTGGAGCGAGGCAGGTTAAGCACCACACTCGAGGGGACAAAACGATGGAGGCCCACCTGGAGTTTAGGCCAGGCCTTTCCTCAGCACCATGCCATTACCAAAAACACAGTTGGCCTTTCTTCCATTTAGCTAATGCCTCCATGCCTCTCTCTCTCTCTCTCCATCTTCGCTGTACACACTCCTCAGTTTCTCAGTTTCTACCTATGTCTTCTTTAACCTTCACTACCTCCGCCTTGATTCCTGCACTGTCATTTCTTCCTCCCTCCAATCCTGAGCTGTCCGTGCCCCCCCCCCCCCCCCCCCCGGGCTTTCTCTGTTTCTTCCTCTCTTTCTCTCACACTCTGCAACTTTTTTGTCCCTCTCTCTTTTTATTCGTCCCTCACTTTATCACACTCTTAGAGTTAAGGGACTGCAAAATGCAGATTCTCACCAAATGAAAGAAGTGAGGAAAGGAGGGTGAGGGAGGCTGGCAGGGTGACTGTCTCTAGTGCTGAGCTCGGGTGGCAGGCCAGCGATACATCTATACACACTCTAGCTTTCACACAGAGATTTCTATCTGTCTGTATCTCCAAGTCCAAAAGGCTCCTGCTTCTGTTGTTAATTTTTTGTCATAGCTACTTTATATTCAAAGTCTGACATTTCACTTGATTAACTGATTAATCAAATAATTTGTTGTTTACTGACACCGCTACTGGACATTAAACTCTATCAAGACAACCTCATTTTAATCCATTAACATTAAAACGGAGATAACTCCAAAATGAGACGTCAGGAAAAGAGGAACAGATGGGTGTAGGAAATTAAGAGATAGCCTAGATAGGGGCCAGGAGGAAGAATAAAGAAATCCCACTGAGGGAGAAACCAGCACATTTTCTCCTGGAATATTGCTTACACTGGGAATGAAGTTGGTTAGGAAATCAATATCAAGCCAACGAGGATATATGAAAGTGCAGGGGCTGATTGATGATAACAAATTATCTGAATAATCAATATGCCCATAGCTGCTGTTCATGAATTAATCACAAACAAAACAAACAAACAAAAAGAAAGGGAGTAGGGAGTGAATGCAACGAGCCGTGGTTACTGTTACTACACTGTGTGCCGCTGCCTGTAGGAAAATACTAACTGTGCAGCTGCAGAGGCTGCAGGAGGCAATAAGCATGCATAAACAGTGCATCACATGGCGCAAAGTCGAAAAGAACAAATATGTTCAATAACTTATGATACTGGGAAGCTTCCCTCAGTCACATGCTCGAAATACACACTCATACACACAGAGCACATCATAAATATGCAGTTGTGCCTCCGCTGTTAGAGATGGGTCCAGGAATCATATTAAATGTCACTCTCCATATTTTCATCGTGGCTTTCATTGGCACTGCGTGGTTGGCACGTGTGACAGGAAGCGAGAGATCATCAGTTTATAAAGAAATGGAAGAATGTGCTGCCTCGTATGCAGCACTTTCCTCCTGAGTGTGAGGTGACAAAAGGATGACAAATGTTAGAGTGAATCGAGGTGAGTGATCCAGTGGAGCCGCACAGATAGGTGGTGGGACAGAGAGAGAGAGAGAGAGAGAGAGAGAGAGTTGGGGGGGGGGGGTTGGGGTAGTGATGGCACTTGTTCTTTCATCCGCCCCTTTACTCCAGTCGCCACGGCAACATGCCTGGAGGGCACTCAAGAGAGGCGTCATCACTGACAAAAACAACAGAGAAGCAGAGAGTGAGTGAGAGCAAATGAGAGCAAACTAGACAGACTTTGTGTATGAATGAGAGCTGAGAGAGGGGAAAGCAGGCGACAGATCTACAGCTGACTCCGGCTGCTGCTCCTCACTCAGAGAGGTGTGAGTGTTTGACCTTCAGGAACTCGGCAAAGAAGTGTAATGAACATTCATTCATCACGGGAGGTCACTCAGATTAATATTAGCATCCCCCAGCTAAAGTTTCACCAACGGCATCGACGGCCACGTTTATGGGTGCGAATATCACTGATATCCGCCCCAAAAAAGGACACTATTATGAGATATGAAATTGGCAGAGTTAATCAAACCGAGGCTAATGCCTAATATTTGGAATTAACGGAGCCATTAATACTGCGGGCTGCCGTTAGGCTAGATAGGGTGGTTAAACCACTACCGGGGAAATTAAACAGGTTAATTAAAGTCTCCAAATTTTCATACAGTGCCCCTTTCACCGTTACACACACACACACACACACACACACACACACACACACACACACACACACAGATGCAATTACTCACATACATGTATTATTACTATACTTGTGATGGCCTTCTACTGACTGTATTAATTTTACAATATTAATGCTAGTTCTCACCTAAACCCATAACCCCTGCTGAATAGTGAATCCAATATAATCTCATTTCTCAAAAATCTCTCACCCCAAACACCTGAAGAATAAACTATGGCTTACAAAGCTAGCAAATAAATAAATAAATAAATAAATAAATGTACAAATAAAATCATGCACAAACACCCACTTTTGTACTATAGGTAAAATGTTTCAGTGGTCTGGCAACCAAACTCAGCCTCGGAGCAGTTGTAGTATCAGTTACAGTCAGGTGACAAATTATTGTAAAGAAAAACCTAAATACTGCAAGTTGGATAAACATAATAATTACTTCCGTAGTGAACTCCAGGGGTCACTGAATGGTTTGATGAGATTGAAAATGAAGTGAATCATATGCTGTGGCCTTCACTGTCAGCAGCTCTCAACCCATTTGAACACCTAAAGGAGATTTCTGACTGACATGTTATGCAGGGATCAGACTTCACTGATAGAGACGTGGTAGACTACATGTTGGATCAATCAAAGCTTGCCGTCTTCCACAGTCTCAGGTTGGGCCTGGTGTATATCATGTAGACTGATCCCAGCATTAGACAGCTCTATCCACCGCCACCATGTAGGTTTTTCCTTTAACTTGTGACCCATTTGGTAGCTGTGTGATACAAACAGCTGTTTGATATAAACAGCCTCTGTTTTTTTTCTGCTTGTTGACAGAAATTTGAACAGTGTGCTCCTAATTAAGTATGATAATGATTAAATATCTGATAATGAGTCATCTCACAGCTGGGGAGGATTTGAGTCTTTTAGTGTGTTCCCAGCTTAATCCCAAAGCCGAAGTTTCTGGATGTGACCTTTGCTGTATTTTTAAAAATCTTTTATGGTTTGTGAAAGTTCATTATCGACTAACTAAACCTGCTCCTAACTCCCCCCTTCACTCCAAACTCAAACAAACCTTATTAAAACCATAAACTGTAATCCTTACCCTCAAACTAAACCTACCGTTTCAATCCAATACATAACTGGTCCTCCAAGAAGTGTCTGCAGCCAGAACATTATCACGACAGGCTACTCCCTTAATTAATTGGGGGGACATTTGCTCCGCACAGTGATTGAAATGCACACAGGGACGCACCGTGCATGTTTCGAGGGGGCGGGGCAGCGGAGTAGATGGACTTGTGAGCGCATCTCGGCCATCAGAGGGCGGGTTTGTAGCGTTGTGTGCGCAGCGTGTGGCTCCTACTGCTGCTGCTGCTGCTGGTGGTGGTGGTGGTGGTGATGCTGTTGATGTTGATGATGAGAGGAGCGGCAGGTACACACACCTCGCAACGGAGATCCAGCGTCTTGGATGCGACTTTAAAGCTGTGTAAAGAACAAAAGACGCCGACCTCAGCTCTCAGTTCTGAATGTGGTAGCCTGCCTTGCCTTATCATCACCTTTATCGCGGGTGTTGTTCCTATCTCATGAAAGCAGACTTGCCAAACAAAAGAAGGAGTGACTTGGAAAAGTGCGCAGCCGGTACGAGTAAAGAAGTCCAGATCCATTTGGCACAAGTGACGATGCCCAAATGGGTCTCGTCGCGATGGGATTTGAGTTGAAGAACACGTAATCACTCAGAAGTCACCCCGATTCAACCCGTCGTTAAGGTAACTGGGAAGTTGAAAAAGGCGTTTCTGACCGCTGGGATGTTGTGAGCGACACGTCGCCTGGGACAGAAGGAAGGATCGGGGACGCAGAAAGAAGAGAGGGGAACCAGGGCTGGACAAGCACCAAGAGGGATTATGGCTCTCGCAACGTTTTCTCTCAGCCTCATCACGCTGGCGCTTACAAACTTGCACCTGTCGAGAGCCAGCAACCGGCATGCGGTGTACTGGAACAGCTCGAACCTACTGTAAGTGGCTCTGCAGCCGTAACGCAGCTCTGTCCGTGTTAGCAGCGAATTAACTTGTGTTCCTCTGCTTTGATGCGCACCTGTGCTGATAAGTTGTCTTCAAGGCAGCGGGCATCCTCTGCAGACGTTTACAGCATGAAGCCCTTGAAACGCCACTGAAATACATGTAATGTCAAGAATAAGCCAGTTATTATTTCCAGCTTCAAGATAAGATATGAGATAATGAAGCTGATTTCAGTAGAGAACAACTGTTTCAGCAATTTTTCTGGCTTCTTTTCATCTCAAAACCTTAAATTTCCTTCCTGTCCAGTCATTTCAGTACAGTGAGTACAGTAACATGCATGTGCAGATGGAAACTGTTTTTCACCCTGCATGCAGAGTGCTTACTATATAAATATTTGATTTCTATCTCACATTTAGTCCATCCACTACTTCTCAGTAATGACTCATTTAAGCAGTCATCTTTTCATTTAGCTGCTGTCAGGTCTGTGTTGGCTATTATCCTACCTGCTGCCATGCAGCGCAGATACATAATTCATATACACGGCTCAAAACTTCCATAAATCTGCATGTGTGTGTGCACTCACTATAAATAAGAATGCTTGCCACACACACACACACACACACACACACACACACACACACACACACACACACACACACACAGAGGAATTAATGTATTCACACACACACACGCGCGTGCACACACACATCTGAGCCTATCCTTGGACTCCGATTCTTCCTACAACAGTAAGGTTGCTTACCTCAGGTAAGCTTCCCCAGGCTCTCCTATCTCTCTCTCTCTCTCTCTCTCTCTCTCTACCTGGGAGCTACAAAGCCAGCTTGCTGTGGGGCAGAGATCGATGTGGATTCTACTGCCTTTGTCTTCTCATTAGGCAACAGTGAATCCATCTTTCTCACATTCTTTTATCTCCTCTCCTCACACAACCTCCCTCTTTGCCCCCCCCCCCCTCCATCCTCCTCTATCTGTGTTCCTCCTCTGTCCATTTGTATTCACCTCAGACGCGGGTCTCTCCTATCGCCTCTCTCTATCTCATACTTGGTTATTTTCTCCCCTCTCTTATTTTTCTGCTGTGTCTCACCAGTCAGCCTGTCCCCCTCAATTCCCTTTTTTTCTGCATCTCATTAACGACGACC
>NW_019524961.1:1058483-1083271 GCF_002814215.2 Seriola lalandi dorsalis | reverse complement strand
ACCCCCCCGACCCCCACACCCCCATCTGCTCCTGGTCTCTCATTCACCTCCCAGGCTCTTAGCTGAGAGTACACATACAGTAGATGATTAGAATTAGAAATTGTACAAAAGTTATTTGAATGTATGCGGATGTGGGAAAAGTTCAAATATTTGAAGGTTTCCTTGGGTCAAACAGTGAGAAAACTGCTATAAAAGCGGATGGGAGCAGTTGAGGTGCTGCTGCAGCGCTGTCACTTACTCATTAATGTTAATGTGAGTGGCACAGTCACATTCAAAACTATTTTAGATTTATGAGCGCAGTTAATCGCGTCAGTGTGACATGAATAGGGAAAAGGTGTATTAACCGAGACTTCGTTGCATTTAAGCGCTGTGATAGTGCACAGGTTTTTGAATGTCATAATCAGTATTAGTCCAATCTATCAGTTTTAATTAGTCTTTCAGCGTGTGCTTAAATGATTTTCACAGCATGGGTAAGGCTGCTCTCTGTAGTCATTCATTACAATGTTAGCACATTTTGTGGCTTTAAAGTGACATTTATGTGTTAAAATGACAAATATGTGGTCATATTAATGAATTCAGAAAACTGTGTGTGTGTGAGAGAGAGGGAGGGAAACAGAGAGCAGGACAAAGTGCAGGTGTGGGTCTACATGGCTGCGTGTGCAAAACCTCCACATTGAGATACAAATCTCTAAAATAATGCAAAAACTGACCCAGTTTGCAGGTAGCAGACAAATCCTCAGAGGCCATGGCAAGAATACTGATGGCCATCAAGCTTTAAAAAGGCCTTAGGCTCAAGGCCACTTGTCCACCACTCGATCTACATGCATAGAGAACAAGCTGAAGGCCTCACTTGTTCAACGATGCTGCTCCTTCCCTCGTCCAGCTCCGGTTATTGAGACAGGCTCAAGAGGCAGCAGGAAGAAGAGAAGGCAGCAAGAGAGCTAAAAAACCAACCAAGGCCTTTATGGCCAAACTCAAGTTGAGGCCTTAATGTTTTACCCGTGAGCGCAGCATTCAGTGCAGATGGTTACGGCACAGCTGCAAGAAATGGGATCACTTGGTAGCCAAGCTGTTTGCACCAAAGCCATGAAAAAGGCTTTTTATGATAACGCTCAGCTAGAAATGTCTTGCTCTGGTGTATTGAATGTCAGAAGGGGATTCTGACATAGTTGATATCCAGTTATACTGTGCTGTTTGATTTTCTGCAGCTTCTCTGAGGTAAACAACATCAGACAATTTATTAAAGCATTTTCCTCTGCAGCGGACAATTTGAGACGAGATGTCTCGATTATCATAACCCAAAAGAAATAGCCCAGAGTGCTTTGATTACCACCCAAGTCCGTCATGACCGCACTATCCCCCCCCCCCCCCCCATTAGAAAGTGTTGCTCTCAGCTTCCGCTCTCAGCAGTGCGCCTAGCCAACTCGTTACAGATGTCCCTGCTAATGGCTGACTGAGGCAGGAAAAAACACACACGCAGGCCATTAAATCATCTCGCATGTGAGGCCATCTGCCAATTAGAGGGGGGAGATGTGGAACATCTTGAGAGCACGCGGGAGCAGCGGTGCACTGCGGTAGCCTCGCCTACCCACAAGCAGCGTCCCATGCTCCTGCCACCTCTTCCCATCAGGTGTTTGGCCTCACTGGTTAGACAGGCCACATCTCCATAATTGGGCGCCCTATGTCAGCATGATCAAAACAATAGCGCAGCATTCGTTCAGTCTCCCACTCCTTTCCTAAGTCACACAGAGGCTCTACTAATGCTAATAACTTAGCAGGACACCGTAGCAAAAATCTTTGCGCCAGCTTGGGAAGGGATAGCAGGGAATTGAGTTTGAACATGTGCCACACATCTCTCTCCTAAATTACTATTCCCTCGCCCGCTCAGCAAGATGAAAGTCTTCTTTCACTGTTTGTGGCTGATCCTCAGTCAGATGCAGCTCTGTGTGTTTCATGCTGCATATTATGACCCTGATTTGGACGGGAAATGGTGTCTGTCAGGACCCTAGACCACATTAAGAAAAAAAACAACCAAATCCCCAGCACATATCTGCTGCTACAAAATAAATGATCACCTTGACAAATGGGTGGGTGCAGGTGTGTGCAGACCCAGTTAGACTTGGAGGTTGTTCCCTCGTGGCGCAGGGGAGAACCCTGACACCGCACAGGGAAGAGTTAGATATTTGGTTGCAGTAAAGGAAGAAAAGAGAGAGAGAGAGAGTAATTGAGTGATTGAGAAAGTGATGGGTGAGGAGAAATCTGAAAAAAACAAGGAAGGAAAGAGAAGTGTGAAGAAAATAACTGTCGTTAAGAGGTGGACAGGATGGAGGGAGAACATGCAGGTAAGATGGAAAGTGAAGCTGTCTTTTAGGAGAAGAAGGTGATGGAAAGATCGACTGAGCTGGCAGGGAGGTTGGAGGAGAGCGTGGGCTTTGCCGGATCTGGAAGTTAGGTTATTCGGCCGAATGTGCTGTAGCTGCTGTTTTGTGAGGAGATGATACGCACGGGAGTTGATCCGTGCTAATGTGGACATAGGCTGGGTCATTCATGTGGACCAGTGCTCAGAGACAATAGCGCGGCCGCCATTCACCTGCCCCTCTGCCCTGGGCAACACGGTGCAGACTGAGCATACAGGAGACAAGTGGATTTGCTACCTGATTACATGCATGTCCGCCCGCCTGCAGCTTCATCTCTGGGCTGCCTTGACAATTCTGCATACAAATGCATCTTATTCACCGGTATTCAATTTTGTTCTTTCACATTCATTGTACCACACAAGTGCCTCAAACAGCATTAGATAGCGTGTAGTTTTCTTTCCCTGGTTGCAATTGTGTTAAATGAGAATGTGTGAATAACAGTGATTGAAAAGGCCAAATTGATCTTTTATACGTTTCAGAATGAAATTTGTCTCCAAGTATTTCTCTCTCCAACTAGCACATGTTGTTTGTGAACAGACTGCTTTATATTCTATATCTTACTAAGAAATCCAGAAGTTCGATGAGCAGTGCTGTTAAATGGACAGTTAACTTGACATTATCACCTGGCTTCATTATGCTGCAGATCTGCAGTGTCGTCACCAGAGCTTACTGGTCTGCTAAGTGGTGTGCCGTCCATTTTTAGCTCGCTTGAATCTGCTACCAGTCGCATAAATTGATGGGGAAACACTGAAAGAATGTTTAATGGTTCATATGGATCCAAGGGTGTGGGTGTGCAGATCAATACATTTATATGGTATGGGAAGGTGAATGGACCTTGGCTGAACAAAAACACAACAAGGTTGCTTTCTGTGCAGCAATCAATCTGGGTGCATCAGGTGATCAATGTCCAAATGCATTTTTAATTTGATTTCACGGTATCAGTAAACTGCCACGAAGTGTCGGGAGCTCGGCTCGGGAAGCTCGGATCAAGTATTGCCTAGAACAGCATGCTTGAGAATTGATTATTACAGGCCTGTCAGTCACTCCTATAGTGTTCATGCTGCATGGAGGCCTTAACTATGTCTACACTAAACAAGGCCTTAGCATAGCTGCTTGAAAAAAAACAAAAACATGAGGCATTGCACAGAAGTAGTAAACAGATGTTTAAATACGACCGTGAGACCTACACAAGATAAGTTATGACCACACAAGATTAAAGAAAAAGATGCGAAGAAGTCTGAGACCTAAACAACATGTAAGTCCTTCCTCCTAAAGATAAAAACAAAAGAAAAAAACATATTTAAATATATCTATGGTGCCTAACAAAGTGCAAGTTATTCCTCCTCGAGGTAAAAATGAAAGAGCATATTTTCAGATTCAGCTCGCTTTACATATTCAGTATACACTGTCAAATGTCTCACTGCTCATCTGCATCACATTTTAAAGCAAACCTAGTCAAAAAAACACCACAGAGATTTGGTTTTTTTTGTATTTGAGGTATGCTGTTAAGACTTCTCCACACTTCCAGTCAAACTAATGTGAAAACAACTGCACAACCTAAAGAAATTAGCACAAACACATTTAATGTTCATTCTGGGCTGTTGCTCTTGATAAACACTAATCTGGCTCTACAGTGCACTGAACATGGGTTAAATTAAAAGGTGGGCACAGATAAAACCTCTTGAGGAGAGACTTATTCAACCTGGAACTAAAGAGGTATGAACTGTGGGAAATGGCGAAAACTTTGATTATAACTCTGTCACAATCAAGTCTTCCATCTTGGTGTTTCTACTTCTTCAACCCCTGGCTCCTCTGGAGGTCCAAAGCACTCGAAGCCTGCTCCGCTTCATTATTATGAGGAATTGGCAGGTTTGCTGGGCCATTATAACCTGTTCATGGGCTCTGATGGGAAGGTGCCACGGGACTCATCTAAGAGCTACCCCAGGTGAGGGGGAGCGTTACTTTCTTCGTAGGAGACCGAAGAAAAACATAGTTAGGCCCTTCATATGCCATCAAAAGGCATTTGCATTCCTTGCGCTCCAAGGTTATAAAAACTGCACTTAACTGGCAGTGCGAACCCACAGGAGATAGTCCTGATCCCAGACAGGTAGAACCAATTTCAGACTTAATGATTTGAATGCAAATTCTTTCTACAAAGAGGGCTTTCCAACTTCTGAATGGTAGCTCCACAGTACATTACACTGGGAGTCTGCACTGCAGTGCCAGTTACCCACTGGGAAATTACATTGCTGCTATGATGGAAATGGCTGCCATGTAGGAAAAAGATCAAAGCTGTTGATAGGTGGATGGTCACTGGCTGGAGTTTGATTATTCGGGAAATGGGCCTTGTTACGCTACATGGCCTGGAAAACGATATGGCAGCCACAGCAGTTGGTCAAAATAATTTGTTTTGTTATTGAAGCAGAAGGCTTCTTCTGAGGTATGGCAATTGAGGTGGTATTTTGCACCGACTGGCGCCCTCAGAGTTATCAGTGTCCCTTCATAAAAAAGGCAGCAAGTGAGGACACAGGTTTGTGCTCTGTCATATCTTGTTCTCTGTTCATTCCCTTCAGGTCCTGAGCCGTGACAGGTCTTCCCTCTAATGCTCTTGGGTGCTTAACAACAGCGGTGTTAGGAGAAGTGGAAAGTGTCCTCACAGCTTAGTGGATGATACGGCTCCAGTTTTCCTTTCATGCGAGGGCAATTTCAAATATGAGCTGCGTAATAATTAGGTATTCTGTTATAATTGAGATTTTTCCTATTGAAGATGTAATTATATGAAGGTCTGAGACCCTTTGGCAACCGCCGTGTCTGTAATGAGAATATTTGAGGAAAATTGAAATCTCTCTCTAGTGCTCTGTGCATCCAGAATGACTCAAAGTAATTTGACCCTTCAGCAGCAGCAGCCACCACCTTCAGTGGCTTAATGTATCCCTCTTATATTGTTAGAGGGAATATTTAAATCAGTACATCTTCAAGCGAAACTGTTCTATTACAAATATGATAGCAAAGTCTTTAGAGCTTGAAAGCGTGATGTAAGTGGATTGGACGGGAAGCTACCTACCGGCGAAAAAATGAAAGTTATATTCTTGTGAGGCAGCTGGAGGGCTGTGCTGCTCAGATTTTTACATTTGTAGATATTAAAATAGTCTGGCTGGTGAGGTGGCTACATAAGTGATGAAATACATAACCTTTTTTTTTTTGAGAGAGGGCGTGCAGCTGTTGTTGGTTACTGTACTGTATGAACTGTACACACGAACCTTCACTCTGTGATTGAACCAGGAATGTCTGGGAGGGGTCAGCTGGCCCATTATTAGACTGCTCCACTGCTCCATCCAATGGGGACAATAAACAATTTTGTGAAAGCTGTGCATAACATGAGTTCTATGAAATATATTAAGATGATATTAGAATTGGACATACAACTGCTTTTTCCAATTTAGTTTCTGATGGCACTGAAGAAATTAGATATTTTATTTCATTTTTTAAAAAAATTGTAATCAAAGTACTCTAGACTTAACTGGACCACTGACAAACATTTTTATCATAGTTTAACTACATTCAGCTTCAAAGTTCATCTACATTTAGAATACCAGACCAATTTACTGTGGTTCACATTTAGTGAATACCTCCTGGGACACTGGGATACCTACAATTACTTCATCATTGAAATCATTACATGGCGGTCATATCTGACGCTTAAACTGGATAAAATCAGATGTGGTGGAAACAGGTCCTGTTCACTCGCTGTCTTTTAGCTGCCGAGCTATCGTTAGCAAACGTTACAGTTCCACAGACTGACAGAACAAGCTGCTGCTCAGCTCTGAATGAAATCGATTAAGGCAATTAAAATATTAATGAAATGTATTTGATGTGTAACTGGCAGATTCCGACTCTTGTTAATGGGTCTGGTAGAGTAAACTGCTGGTCAACGCTCGACTGCTCTGTAGCCAGAATGTGGAAATGCAAAATGATGTGCACAGGCAGCTATTTGTTTATTGACCAACAGGCTTATCGCCCTGTCGGTCAACATGCTCACTTCTTAAATATCACATGATATGCAGGTTAATTTTGTACTTCGGCTAACTAAATTAAACTAAATTAATTTTGCTAGAGCTCATCAAATCTAAACACGAGAAGCCTGCTGACAGCTTTGATTCTGCCCTGGATTTTATGAGGAACAACTAGGTGCAGGGAAGTTTTATTTAAATTTTTTTAAAGGGGTCACTGTCACAATCGCATGCTCTGGCTCCAACCCTGAATACGTAATAAAAAATCAGCGGATCCGATTACATCAACGGACCACCACACTCCTTTTCTTTCCAGCCGTGTTTCCACATCTTCAACCTCATCATTTAATCAGGTCTCGTGTTGGTCTGCATCAAAAATCTATTTGGAATTCATTTGCTGCCTTGATGTGTAAATTCAGTTATGGTTAATACATGAGCTACAGCATATGCATAATCACGTCCCTCTACTCATACGTGCGTTTTTTTTTTTGTTTTTTTACTTCCTGGTGTTCTCACCCATTGATTTATATGGACAATACGTGACTCATCTCGCACTACTGGCATCCACATAAATGGGGGTGGGGAGGTGGGGTGTTCCCCTTCCCCTGCCTTCTCTCTCTGGATCAGTGTGTAGTGCTGGTTAGAGAAACATCCCTACAGTGCAGTCTGTTATTTGCATGCATTAGAGGGGGGGGGGGGGGGGGTTTGAGGATGGACGAGAAGGGGTGGTGCCCTGCTTGTTATCACTAAATTTTGAATGTTCTACCATTACCAGATTATAGCGGAAATGTATGGCGGAATCAGAAGTCTGCATTTACCGTGCTGCCCCTGTTAAAACTGCAAATTCTCCTCTGGCTACGATATCTGCTGCAATGCTATTTATTTGGTTGGTTCAGCTGCTTTTCTTTAGCTGTGGGCTATGTACAGCAGCCATCTGTGTGTGCTTTTCTCATAACTGTAACGGCGTTAAACTCACATTTCTGACCATGACATGTACTTCGCGTTCAGTATGTGCCAAGACAATGGCTGGCAGTGATGTTTTCTCATGGTAACAACCTGCGTAATGCTGCATGGGACTGTGTCTAGACCAGCGTAGTGTGTAAAACTGGGAGACACACACAGAGACAAGCCCAGATCTTCACCATGCTGTGTGTGGGTGTATAGAATATCAATGTCCTGCTGTGCTCTCTGTGTGTGTGTGTGTGTGTGTGTGTGTGTGTGTGTGTGTGTGTCTCTGCCTGTTATTAGGTGGCATTTAAGGTGTTTTCATGTCTCATTGTTTGGGTTATGTATGTGTGTGTGTGTGTGTGTGTGTGTGTTTGTGTGGACCTGTGCATACATGCTTGTTTCATTGATCGGAGGTGAAAGCAGAGTAATGATTCTGTCTCCCTGTCTTGGCCCTCTCTGTCTCTTTTGGTCAGCCTCTCCGTCACGCCTGTGTTTCCTCTCTGTTCGTTGCATTTGCCTCGCAGAGCAGCAGCAGCCCCCTCTCTGTCTTCCTGCCGTGTCGTTTGAAGTGTTTTTGCTCAGCCTTCTGTTCCCGCTCCGTTCTCACCTTGTGCGGAGTCAATGGGAAGTCCCCGAAGACCGCTTCGCTCAACCGCATTGCCGTGCGTGGGAGGAGAGTGGGCACTACCGCCCATTTACCTCCCTTTAATTTATCGCTCTATTGCCATTGAGAGAGTGAATCACATACAGTATATTGTATCATTATTTAGAAATCCTTTCGCTCACTGCACCTGCACTTGTCTTTCTAGTACAGTGTGTGTTTTTTTTCTTTTCCTCTGCAGTCTGTGTTTGTGTGTGTAACTGTGTCTTTCAGTATAGCGTAAAGTGTATGTGCAGTAAGAGATAGATGGTTATGATAAATAGATTTGCTTTTGCAGCACTTAAAGGGATTCTGTGCCACTTCCCAGGAGGAAGAGGAAGGGAAAAAAAATGGTAGAAAAAGTTACAACAAAAAATTAAGGGCTAGGAAGAAAGTAAGGTTGGGGTAGGGAAGCGTAAAAAAAAAAGAAAGAAAAAAGATGGAATATTAGGCAGTACAGAGATGTAAAGGCAGAGAGCGGAGTGGAAGTGAGGATACGAGAGGAGGAGGGGAAGGGGGTGTGTGTGTGTTCGTATGTAGAGGAGAGGAAGAGTGTATGGAGAATATTAATGGTGTGTCAGGAAGTGGAGTATCTTTAAAGACCTCAACCTTTCTTTTAGTGCTCATATGACTGTATTGGAACAAGCAGCTTGGAGGCACTGCTGTGAAACCAGCAAAAACAGAGAGAGAGAGAGAGAGAGAGAGAGATAGGCAACTGCATCATCGGCAGAAACTTAAAAATAACCACATACATTCATTACCAGAAGGAGTATTCGCAGGAAACAACTTGTAATGGCCACAACAACTGGAAATAACTGAGATAACAAAACGCCCACAATGTCACCGTTTGGTGTTTTTGTTTTTTTTATATCTTGCTAGTGCAGAATGTAATGTAATGTAGGGGAATTTGTTTGGCTCACTGTAACATGTTTATCAGAGGTGATTTGTTTGTTCTTCCCTCATTATCAAAATCCGTCTGCCTGGAGGAAGAGATCTGACCTGCAACATCTGTTCCTGATTTAGATACAGCAAACATTTACTATCTATCTATCTATCTATCTATCTATCTATCTATCTATCTATCTATCTATCTATCTATCTATCTATCTATCAAATTTACTCTCTTCTATTATAATTCATGCCATATCTCTTTCCTTCTGTATTATAAGCACATAGTCAAACACACTCACTGATTTTTGAGTTGCTGCTGTGTCAGGACTCTGAAATCCCTCCCAGCACCTGTCAGCACTGGGATCTACAGCAACAAGGAGAAGAGAAGGAGCTGCAGGTGTGTGTGTGTGTGTGTGTGTTTGTGTAAATTGTGCACATGCAGGAGAGGAAGGGAATTGAGAGAGAGAGAAAGAGAGAGAGAGAGAGATGCTCATTTACCAGATGATGCGAGGGAGAAACATGCGCGCTGTCTTTCGTGGAAGCCTGTGTCACAGGTGACAGCCAATGACAGGGCCAAGAACAGGCCTGTCACCGACGCAGGAACCAAAGAGGAGAGGAAGCACGGGAAATGAATATGGTATTCCTCATACAGCAAATGACAGAGAGATGCAGAGGCAGTGTAGGCGTACAGTATGGTGGCACCGAGAACAACAGCAGAGCACATTGTTAAGAGTTAAATGATGTAGTGAAGAGAATAACATATACAGCCTGAGGTCGTTGTTTATGTTGGGAAAAGCAAGTGTGACACACAGCGACTGCAGAAGATGGATTCCTCCTGTGGAAATTGGTCTAATACCAGGAGGCTTATTCCCCGGGAGCCCTGAGTGCCGTTAAAAACATCGTGGGTCGTGATTGAAAAAAAGAGAGGGAGACTGTAGATAATCAAATTCACATCTCCGCTCTGTTATTTTTTTCATTTGATCTGGAGTAATGTAGATTGGAACATCAAGCTCTCTAGTTCTCGCTTCTGTCAAGATAAATCCCGTCTGCGGGAAGAAAGTTGTACTTGTAGCATTGTCACAGTTTCCGAATATGTGTTTCCACATTCTGACTTGGCATTTGCAATTCATGAAACAGGTTGTAATCTCTAATTAGCAGGCTTTAATTTCCATAAGGGGAATGAACTTTTGGTCAAATTAGAGGTTCTATTAAGTTTTGACTCTAACCTCCAGCGTCTGCTGTATGGGGGTAAATTAGTGCCAAGGAAACCATATCTCTAGCTAATGTGCGGTGCCAGGAAGATAACAGCAGTTTCAAAAATGCCAGGGACATTAGCATTCCTGCGTGGTGCTGTGTGTGTGTGTGTGTGTGTGTGTGTGTGTGTGTGTGTGTGTGTGTATGTGTGTGTGTGTGTGCACGGTTTTAAATCTATAAAGAAATAAAAAATAAATTGCTGTTCGTCAGCAAAAAACGTTGCCTCTCATCTCCTCTTCCCAACCTCCACCTCCTCTTCATTAGACAGTTCATCAGCAATATATCATCATATGTATTATTTATGAGCAGAGCGCAGTTCATTCTAAACACACAGCACAGGTTTCTTTAGTTATTTAGGTTTCGGTTACATTTTCAAACTATTGTGTGTGTGTGTATGTATGTGGAGAAGGGGAGAGAGAGAATTCTCTGAACTTCAGAAAATGATGCTTTTCTGCCTAATGAGGCCCCGTTCCCTCGCAGCGTTGCCACCTCCACCCGAGCGCAGAGAGAGAGAGCCAGGGTTCGCTGCTCTGCCAGCCTCTGCTCAGTGTCTTGTATGCAAATATCCATTCATTTTTCAATCAACCTTGTGGTTCATTCTGAGGCGTTCGATAGAGGTCTGGCCTTGTGCAAGGTAATTTACCCAAAATTCCTTTGACCTCCAAGGTTACCTGGTGGAATGACACCTTTAATCGCAAACCTCCACTCTGTGTTCCTCCATAGAGACAGAGGGATGGCACCGACTGAGCCATGTTAGCACCACTGACTGAAATATGATACAACACTTGGCATCAGAGTTTGGCTCTTAATGAGTCATTCTGCATATAACATAAGCCCTGACCTAAAGTTAGTCAAGGGACCAACTGACTTGACTCGCAGAGGTGTCACAGATATAATCCTGAGGTCAGGCTACATTGCACTGAAAATATGTCTGAGCTCACGTTGTAATGTTTGTAACAAGGTAACAACTGCTCAGACTGGCAGCACCACTAATGAGGCAATTAAAAGTGAGCGGTGTTGTGAGCAGTAAATAACGTAGCCCAATGTTGTAGACAGAACTCCACACAACTTAAATTTTGATATTGTCTTAACTCTTACATTGTCACAACTATTTTGAATGAACTTCAGAAGTGTTTTTTTTTATGATTCAGAACTTTTTAGTTTATGAAACAATAATGAAAAAACTTGGCAGCTATAAATTTGCTTCTTGAGTAATGTGACTTCTGAATGACTGTCATGTGACGTTGACAACTCTCTTCTGACCTTTTGCTAACATCTTTAAGCCTCTGGTGTGAGGTGTGTGTGTGTGTGTGTGTGTGTGTGTGTGTGTGTGTGTGTGTGTGTGTGTGTGTGTGTGTGTGTGTGTGTGTGTGTGTGTTGGCTATCCCGATATTTGGCTGAAAATATCTTTACCTTCAGAAATGATGTCCACATTTGAATGTTTCCCATCTCATGATTTACATCTAGCACCGGGCTGTGGGCTCCTTATGCGGAGGTGATGGATGGCCGTGTGGCACGTCTGACTTTCATGCACAAGACCAGAGTCTGGGTCCTGTCGCAGGCCTGTAATTAACATTCACCTTTTAATTAACTGTTAAGTGCTTTTGTAGTCTAATCCTAACCATAATTTATTTGTCATCACCACAGTTTCTCTCTCTCTTCAACCATTGCTCTAAAACGTTGGCACTGGAAGTAAAAAAAAAAAAAAAACCACAAAAAACATTATGTTTGAACATAATTTTGCAGAATAGTCCAACACTGATGTTCTTGTCCAGAAACAGGGTAGAAACATCTGGTAGTTGGGCCTTAAACGAGAGATGGCCTCTTTCAACATTTACCATCAAGGTGCCTTTGAGCAAGGCAATAAACTTTTAATTACTCGAATGTGGCCCTTTAATGACCAGCAATATAGGACTGGTTTTATTGTGTGTGTGTGTGTGTGTGTGTGTGTGTGTGTGTGTGTGTGTGTGTGTGTGTGTATGTGTGTGTGTCTCTTTTTAGGCCAGTGCTGTAAAAATGAGAGTAGTCTGTGTAAACAGGTCTAGATACCAAACAGTTAAAATAAAGAAAACCCAGCAGTCTATATGACGGGCCTGAAACTGTTGGGAGGAGTTACACCTGGATTCACACTCATTCTCCGAGATGCTCCCCTTACATATGCTCAGCAGTTTATACTGAGATGTAGCATCAGTCTCCGTACAGTGAGACACCTCACTCTTTGCCACGCAAACCCAAAAGCTTTTCATCCATAAGCCCTGCGATTTAGACCAAAATACACTGTAGATCCGCTTGAAGCCACTTCACATCTTCAGTTCGCACCGAAAAGAAGCGTGTACACAGACAGTATAGTAAAACTTATAAAGATTCTTAACTGAGGAGTAAGTTTAAAATTGTATTGGCTGTTGAGAAATTATGCAAATTAGCTTGTTCCTCCTTTCCCCTCCAAATACACTTAGAGTTATCATGACCAACTGATTCAAGTTTTGATTAGGGGGACAGTTTTAAAAAAAAAAATGTTTTTTTAATGCTGTTGAGTTGTCACTGATGTGCTTTTATAAAAGAGCTAATCAACTGAAAAAGTCTTTGTATGGCCTGAATAACATAATGTCCAACTAATCAAAAAAGAAAGGGGCTGCACACACACACACACACAGTTACACAGACATATGCACAGATAGAAAAGCCGGTACGTCTGATTCCTCTCTGCAAAGCCCTGCAGGTGTGGTCCACTCCTCCTGTGCTGGCTATTAGCACAGCCTATCATTGGTATTCAATACCCGCTCCTAATTCCCCCACAGTGTTTTTTTCTCCTCTCACTTGACAGAGGACTGTGGGTTAAACGCCGGGGGGAGCGCTCCATCACGACTAGATCTGATCCAATTAAATACAGATTTAATCAGCCCCGCAGTCGGCGAGTGAATACGCAATGTGATCAGGCCGGTAGTAACTAGTGGCCCAGCAGCGCGGGCGCTGGTTTCCATCCCGGGGCTGGACGATTGGCTTAGTGGGTGAGGAGGCACCTTGATCCTATCTGACCTGTCAGTTAAGCACATCCACATATCTGCAGACAGATGTAGTTTTCACTTTTAGGAAACCTGATGGCATGTTGAAGCCGTTCCTTATACTTCTCTGCAGTGTCTGCAAACCCTTGCTCCGAAGACCCCTCGACCCACTGATTTAGTGCTGTGAGATACCGAGGCCGCAGCGACAGAGGCTCCTGTGGAAGATCTGCAAGATTTACTGTTGATGCAAACTCTCTATTAATTAGTGATTTAGGGACTGGATTATATCTGTGGCAGGCGGAAGCAGTCTGGAGGAGGTTAATCTTTCGCTCACTGGCAGAGAAGCGGAGCCTGTCTACCAGCGGCTGTGTGGAAATCATGGAGAAAAAAAACACCTCCCCTCTGCCAGAGAAGGAAGATTTTCCTGCCTTCCTCCCAAATGGCTGCAGCTGCTGATTGTTGAAACCTTTTACTCTGCAGAGGAAGCAGTCCTGTGATATGAAGTACAGCTCCCCAGTGTCCCATCAAAGTCCACTGTAACTGCTGTGTCACCTTCAGAGTTCCAAGGGAGGATTGTACATGGGGAGCTGCTGCAGAGCCTACTAATGAGAAATCACTGGGAAATTGGTTGCTTTTCAACATAGCCCGATGTCTGGGGTCATTTCAGTTATGACCCAAGACTTAATTACAAATCCTGCCATTTAGTGGATGGCGATGTGTCTTTGCTACTGTCTCTCTGCGACTCGATATTGCTGTGAAAAATAGCGATTCTGGCTGTGACTCAAATGTGTAACTGCAAATAAGTAATGCCTGCCTCAGTTAGCCACATCCCACACAATGCAAACATAACACACCATGTCATTAAGTGCACTGTTTAGTGTCTGAACCAGCTCCAACCTGGCAAGCACATCGCCCTGGCTGGTGCATTTAACAAGCTGGAGGTTTGTTCCTCATCCAGCATGCCAGTCATTTATGTTAATGCAAACAACCCCCCCCCCCATTCTCTGCCTATTTAATGTTTACAGTGATGAATTATGTGCTATCAGATCGTAGCCGCATATCCTGAGTGTCATTGGCATTCAAAGCATCCCTACAACCTCTATTGAAAAACCACAGAGGACAGATTCCTTGAATTCTTTGCATTATTCAATGAAGCTTATCTCAGCCTATTATATGGAAAAATCTGCAATTAATATAAAAATTACTCCAGGAGATTTCACAGTGTTTCCCAATAAAAGGTCTAAAGATGTATAATTTGTTAATTACACTGAAATGATTCCAGTTTTTCACTGTGAGCATTTTAGCCACATTCTGCCCCTGGGACAGGCATCTTTCTCTCTTCTTCCACCTCAGATCAGTAGCCTTTAATTACCTCTACTGTTTGGAAGAAGCCTCACCTCACTTGTTATTTCCAGGTGTAAATGAGCTGAGGAGAGAAAGGTTACCCCGAGTCCCACAAGACCGTGCAGTCCTTCAGGATGGTCTCGGCTCACCCCTGCCATAGTCTGATATCTCAAACAGAGCTGTGTTTGAAGTGCTCGGTTGGGTGCCTGCGCTTTCTGCACTTGGGCGAGAGTCGTGGTGCTTGTTCAACTCTGGCAGCCCCTCTGTAAGTTCCTTCTTTTGTATTTGCATACCGAACAAACAGGAAATTGTGTTCATTTGTATGCAAATGTGTTTGTCCCCAAGGCTGGGATTTTGAATTAAAAGTTTTACCGTCCCATTAATTCCAAATTACACACAGGCACTGACATGGGCTCCTCCGCTCGGCAGGGGGGTATCCAGCTTGCCATCCAAACGCGTCTCTGTCAGTTTAGGCTGTTTAGTTTGCCATCTGTGAAACGGAGTCGGAATTTGGATTTAATCTGGTCTACTGATTTGCAGATTGATCATCTGCACCACGTTGCAATCTCCTCTTAATTATCTCGAAGAAAATATGCAAAGATTTCGGTGTGATTGATATTCGGGGATACTACTAGAGACAGACGTTAGGAGGCCTTGGAGTGGTTGACTGACAGGTTGTGAGCAACATGGTGAATGAGAGGGAGTGTTGAAGGCTGTCCTCCATGCCGATGTAGCACACCTCATCAGCCCTGCTCATTAAAATACATGTACAACCTTATGAAAAATGCATGACCCCATCAATGACGTGTGGCATGTATAGCCTGATGCTGACAGTCAAGGTAATATGAAAAATTAGCACCTACGCATCGGCCTCTCAGAAGGGGCTGTGCACAAAGGGCCTTGTCTTTATCATAACGTTGCCAATCAAGCAATAACATTGTATTAATTCAGCTGCTCAAGGTATTGATTTTAGTGATTGAATACCTGGTTTCATTAATGGCTTAATTTGAACCTACACTGATGCTAATGGTTCATATATTCTGATTTCATAAATGATCAAGTCATAGATACATAGATAATTTGTTCATTCAGCTGGAAATACCATAACAAAGAAGTGATACAGGCATTTTATTGGACGTATCACTGGGCCGTTCTTACAGTATAATGTATATAGGCCTGCTGTCGCCGTGCTTCTTTTGTTCTTTGGTTTTATTGTGTTATCTCTTATTTATCATGATTTGTCCACAAATAGTTCAAGACAAAATATTTGCTAAATATTGAAGACGGATTCAGACCAATAGAAATCAAACCTGGTTTTTTCGCCTAGGTGGATGAACCTCACCATCGATGAACATTAAAAAAAAAAAGAAAAAAAGATTAAATTTGACCCACAAGGACAAACAACACACATACACACAGTGACGTTCACAAATTAATAATGCATGGAGCACATCTTGTACACACGCAGACTTTTGGCAGCCATCTGATGTCTGTGTGATGAGCCAAAGGGGGGACACATCATTTTTGACTCTCCAGTCAGAGAGTGATGGTGGCTGAGTGTTCAGTTGCCAGGTTTGCTAATGAAAGGGGGAATTGGGCTTTGTGTCTTTTCAAAGACTGTAACGCAGGCTGTGTTCTTTGGAGGTGGTACAGTACGTAACCTGGAAGGAGCCGACGTCTGACAGGTTAAAAAATGACTTTGACAACAGCACAGACTTACAGTCGGTAATGGTACCTGGGAGGGGAATTCTCCAGGTTGCTAGAAAGCACTTAGAGGCAAACGTAGTGTACAGCTTAGACTGCTGGGCCTAAGAAACTCAGGCAGCATCACTTGATTGGAAAATATTTTATCAGTCATTTGCCTGAATCTATTCCTTGATTTTTTAAAAAATTTTTTCATGGCATTTGTCTTGAGTGTGAGAGTGTGTCTTTTTTTTTAAATTTTATTTTAGATTTACTGTTTATAAAATCTGTTTGAAGTCAAACAATATTGTCTTAAGAGAAAAAGGAGAACCTGCCTGTTTAAAAAAGAAAACAAACTGTGTTTTGAATGAAACACAATAGACACACAGCTTTTAATACTGTACATAACAATCTCCCTGTATTGATTGTGAGTGCATTAGTGTTGCTTAGTTATTTTGACAATATTTTACCTCGACAGTAAAACAATATTCACAACATCTATTCAAAGAAATTGGTTTGCACGTGTGATGCAGCTGTTTATTATTTGTTAGTGGAAAAATCAATGTGAAATTTATGACAAACAGATGGAACCAGGATTGTTTTGCACCTGAACAAAACCATTTTTCAACACTCGGAGAAAACACCAGGCACATTTCTGCCTTCATTAGCATAACTGGCAACCACACTCCCTGCTCAGCTCACATCGCTCTGATTGAAAAAAAAAAAGGGAAAAAAAAAAAGGATGTGAAATCCCTTATCAGCATTTGTTGTCATTACAGACACCATTCTGAAATTTCTATGTATATAAGATGTCACGTGTAACATTTAGATATAAACTGCATTGAGCTGCTGTTTTTCTACAAGGTGAAAACCATTTATTGTGTATGTGACTAAAATCGTGGATTGGATTTTTCTTTCACAAATGTTTTACACTCGTTACAAATGCTCTGAAAAACTGGCAAAATAATAGATCATTAAACATTTGTGGATGCGTTCTAATAAATATGGAGTTAATTCTTAGTTACAACTGCATGTCTGGAATAGATATGTAGCGGTTTTGGATTCAGGTTAATTGGAGTGAATATTGAATGTAGATACGATTGCTGAGCCAAGTTACATGCTGTCCTCTCTCTCACTGTTTCAGAGGGCTGGCTGCCTTCGTAGCATGTATGACAGAATGTGCTGCTTTGTAATGAGAATTGCTGATATGTTTCTGCACAAATTAGTCTGTTTATTGTACTTGGTGGACAAGGTGAATCTGAGAGGGACAAATAGAGAAACTAGTCTTTTATAATGAGCTTCCATATACCAAACACTGAAGCTAATCATTAAGTTGCTTGTTTTTCCTCTTTGGAATTTAGATAGATTTGATATCCTGGATTTGTCAGTAACAAACATTTTTAATTGAATGCATGCGGGGAAAAACCATGTTGCCGTAATCAATCACAAGACAGAGCAAGTTGCAGCTGATTACAATCTGTCAGAAGAAAAACCTCATCTGTGCTTCCAAATTCATTAATGACCATTGAATCCATTGATTGCCTGCGCACCTTTTTGCCTTTTCCCTCCCTCCACTATTGTTCTGTCCTTGAGTGAACTGTCACAGAGCACAATGTAGCCTGTAGTGTACACTTCCTGAGATTGTCACGATTGCCACAAGTCATTACAAGTCACTCTCTTGTGAGTGCTAAAAAGAAAAGTGGTGACTTGGAACGGAGATTGAACCGGAGGAAACCTGCAGTCTGTCGGAGGCTGTAGGAAAATAGTTGGTAAAAAAGGACGCAAGGTTAAAGGAGGTGGAAGATGAACGTGGCACAAAATGTACCAGCGCCATTATCGCAACCTCCAACTCGGGCACCCTATCCACCTGTTATTAGCGGTGAATTGGGAGAATTGGATTAGACTGACTTGTCTTTAAAGGCTTCTAGAAAAAAGCTGCCAAAGCCTTTCTGCCTTTCTGCCCGAGAGCCAGCGAGGGTCAGCGGGAGCGCGTGAGTGGGCAACGGCCGGCAGTCACAGCCACTCAGAGACACCCTGGAACGGGGAGAGTAGAGAGCCAACCACAGCTTGGCAGCTCCATTGGAGTCTGATAAGCTTTAATGGCACCGCCACAATGATTCACACCATGTAAGACACACGCACACAGGCACGCACACAGGCACACACACACACACACACACACACACACACACACACACACACACACACACACACACACACAGAAACACACACACACCTCTAGCAGCCTTGTGAGGAATAATTTCTGGACCCTGGATAAATTTGCAGTAGCAGGGAGTCTCTATTTACTAGTAATTGCATTTCTCTGCCCTCTTTCAGCCCTGCCTTCAAAAATGTTCTGTGCCTCAGGAAGTTGAAGGTGGCTGGGGAAAAAGCAACAGAACATGTTGTCGGCCTCACACAGTGCTCTGCCACAAGTTGACAGTTTATAGGCCAATCTGTACCATACATGAATACAAGCTGTGCACCATACATAACCTGTCAGACAGACATGTTGCATCATCTGCTTCTCTCGGGAAGCTCGCTCAACTGGAACAAAATGTGTCCAACCGCAGTGCGTGTGGGTCCACTCGCTATACAATGACTTAATTGATCCATTTACTCACCATCACAGATGCAACAGGATTACGTTCCAGCAAATGAAGATGTTCAAACACAACATCTGTATTAACTGCAGCTGTTCATTGGTGTAAATTATGATAAATGGTCTGGGTGTTTGGTTAATTTTCCACGGTGGAACGAGCCTTTTGGCTTTGAGGCAAACAGTTGAGGGAAACAGAATGAAACAGCCCAGTACGCCCAGCAATTACTCTCATATTGAACAATTCTGAAACGCACAAATTACGTCCAGGGCCAACATTTGGTGGCAGTGCACGGAGGATGGCTCAGCGACGGGCATAAGGGTGGTCAGGTTGGATGGTTGTAGTGCATCCAACTTTTATACTGGAGTTTTACCACAGAACAACATTGATGTTCACAATCGTTCCCTAGTCTGGAAAGGGTATTCCTTACTTCACAACCACATAGTTGGAGATAGATATGTTAGTATGGATATACCCAATGTAACTCTTTAATCCAGAATACCACTGGATCCTACATTTCCCATAATGCAACTTGATGCATCAGCATGTGTCATTAAACCATCCCTGCCTGGAAAACATCTACATTTTCTAAAACTCCACACACCCAGATTGTAAGACAAATTTTCTGTTATAAATTTTCAGTCTCCGAGATCAATGCAAGATAACCCTGATGACATCACTGTGACATCATCCAGGTTATGTTCTTGACAAATGTTCGCCGGAGGACATTACGCAAATGTTTTTCCAGCTAATAAAACATTATCCAACCATGACAAGTGTAGAAATGATTGAATTTTCCTTTTACCACACACACACACACACACACACACACACACACACACACACACACAAACACCACATCAGATTGAAGAGAGGGCTGGCCATTCAACATAAAGCTTGATCCCCCAGCTCCTTCCATCGATATGTGTTGAACCCCAAAACTGTCTCTATTGTGTGTTGAGAAAAAAAAGTTTTCTTTTGATGAGAGCGTCTGAATGGAATATTTAGAAAAAAAAAATCGATGATTATGTCATTTAACAGAGTGTAATCTGGCATTTTGCAGAGTCGTCTTATTAATGTTGTGTCTGGCAATAGGGTTAAATAAATAAAACAGCAATAGAGAGAAATCTGTGTGTCACCAGCTGTGACTTACAGTATATGTTCTCATTGAGTGTCTCCTGACTGATGAAAGGGGATGTGTATGGATGTGTATGGATGTGTATGGATGTGTATGGATGTGTAGGGATGTGTATGGATGTGTATGGATGTGTAGGGATGTGTATGGATGTGTATGGATGTGTATGGATGTGTATGGATGTGTATGGATGTGTATGGATGTGTATGGATGTGTATGGATGTGTATGGATGTGTAGGGATGTGTATGGATGTGTAGGGATGTGTATGGATGTGTATGGATGTGTAGGGATGTGTAGGTTGAATATGAAGATATAGAGGAGAAGAATAAGGGTAGTGAACATGACGGATGGAGCAGAGTGCTAACACAAAGTAGTGCCCCCAATTAATCTACACAGGGCTAAATGGGAAACAAACAGGGAAACGCCACATGGACCAAAAAAAAAAAAAATCAATGTCTGAAACAGTTACTTGAATAAAATAGCAAACTCTGTGCAGCTCAGTGTAGTTTTTGAGTCTTCATTCTCCCTCAGTCAGAGAAAGGATCTGCTCCTTGTTAGTAGGGAGTCACTACAATGCAATAATGTACTTAGCAGCTTTGTCTGTAGAGAGCGAGAGCTGTGCAGACTGCCAGCAAGTGGAACAGATTGCAATATTGCATATGACTCAAAATGTCCATCTGCCCCCATTATGTGTGCAGTTTCTTTTTTTCTCCCTGTTTTTTCTCTCTCTTTTTTTTTTTTTTTTTTTTTTTTGCTGCTTTCAGCATTATGCCTAAAGTGTGCTCACATATCTCTCTCTGCTCCTGGGAGTTATATTTTTTTTTTGCAAATGAACATGCAGGGGGAGGTACTTAAACACACACACGCACACACACACACACACACATATACGGGCAGCCTCGATACAACAGGTAATTATTTGCAAAGAATGGAGCAAGTGCGTGGGGTGCAAATTGCATTGTGGGATGGCTCCGCGGGACTGAAAGATGTCAATTGGAGAGGCAGCCATTTTTATGTACAACTCATCCATTGTTCTCCGTGGTGAATTGCAGGGGGCAGTGTCACTGTATTTACATGTACCTGTTAGAACGTGGGCGTATTTGTTTGTCTCTGTCAGAGAGGATGATTTGGCCCCTCGCTGGAGAACACTGGCTGTGCACAAACTGCCGCTAAATGGGAACATGAGTTTAGCAATAATTCGGAACCCCTCTTGAGAGCGACACCGAGGTGTGCAGAAAGCCTGTCGCCACCTGTCACAACCCTCAAAACAGCAGGGAGGGCAGAAAAAAAAAAAAAAACCCACACACCTGCCTGTCAAAACTCTTTTCACTCTCTTAATTGTTCTACGCACATTCGCAGGATTACTGGTTTAATTCTGCTTTATAATCACCGCTCATTGTTCCCACTTATTGTTTCCTTGCTCAATTTGTTTTGTTTGTGTTCACACTTTGGCTACACAAATGTATGTCATGCCAACCAAGCGATTTGTGCTCAAGGCAAGTGAATTTAATTTAATTTAAGGAGAGCATAGAGGAAGAGCAGGAGCAGGAGAAAAGAATTGGGGTGGGGGGGTGAAGAAGCACCTGCAGACATGGGGAAACAAGTAAAGCCAAGATGAAAAGATGAGAATGAATACTGTTTTAGTGATTCTACATGGACACTGTTTTAACCAACGCACCTGACAGAAGATGATGGATTATTCATTTAAAAGGACACAATTACCATATTAAGTAGGCCGGTTTTTAATTCATGAATCAGGCTGCTACATGTGGTGCCTATTCGTTTGGAGATAGAATACTAGTAACGACAAAGCAGCTCCCTCACTTTTGGCTGCCCATGCATATGCCTTATGAGATGTCTTTGATAATCCTAGGTCGATGCCGTACACTTATCTATTGAGATTAAGCTACAGGATCCAGTAATCCTTGATAGGATCTGCTATTCAGTGTGGCTGCTACGGCTAAGATTATATTACAGTGTTTTCCACTTCCAAACAGAAGATTTTATTTATTTTGTCAGCCAAAAATTTAATTACTAGATATATTACAATGGAAAAAGTGATTTTGAACCTGCAGGATTAATAGAATATAGACTGTTGCTAACTTTGTGATAACGGGATGGGAGTGCTGTTGTAGTGAAAAAAAAAAAAGTCTACTGTTAGAGCCTTTACTGCAGCTAAAAGCACGTATGAACTTCTGTGCAGTTTAATTTCCAACAGTCCAGTATTAACAGATTATTGGCTGCAGTTTTTTTGAGTTAGTAGAGACTGGTACCCGTTTTGTGAACTATGAGGTTCTGCGGACTGGAACGTGTCCAGCTCGCTCTCCACGGTGGATTTGGGTGGTTCAGGGCCCTTTGCCCAGCACGTTGGGGTGCCCAGGGGCAGCAAGAAAGGAGACTGATCGAACTGGTTTTACACTGGGGTTGTCAGAGGTCTCCTAACTTTCTCACAAATCAATATGGGCCTTAAACTGCAGCCAACCGGCTGAAACTGGCTGCAATTTCCTCCCGACTCTGTCCATGTTTCTCATCAGTAATGACTGAGCAGTTTGAATTGAGCCAAATACCCCTGTGGGCCAGAGAACACTGACTCATGTTGCTCGCACACATTAATAATGCAGTATAGCATGTAACACGGGATAATTAACTCTGCTGCTAAATACAAGCTCAGTCCAAAGTGCCATTCTGCCAGGATGTTGTTTGCTGAGAGTGAGAAAGCGTAGGGTGATGACTAAGCCATCCATCTTTGTTGTGAATGATTATAGGCTTTACACTTGTTTTTTTTATTGTCCTCGTTGTTTGGTTTGCGTTTTGTTTCATCATTAAATCAGCGAGAAGAGCTACAATTAGATAGATATTAATCAGCAGCTCAGCTGTGAGCCAGACAAACCTTTATTTCTTGATTCCAACAATGTTCAGTCTAAGTGCTGAATTAAAATGTGTGTCATTACCTCCTTTATATAAAGCTGGTTGTCATTTTAAATTTCTAGATGGAAGGCTGCCAATACGATACCTGGGTTTCAGTACTGACTTTAAAATTATCTCTGTTTTAGACATTGAAAAAAGAGCAGGAACAATTGGCTGGTTAGTTAAATCACCAGGAAAGTATTAATAATTGATTCTCCTTTTAAAATCATTTTTTTAAGCAAAAATTCCACATAATCTCTTCAAATGCTGCTTCACATTGTGACAGTAATCTGAATATTTAAATATCTATTTTGGATCTTCAACAATGAAGATGCTACCTTTGACTCCTGGGAGATTATGATGATTTTTTTCACTATTTTATGACATTTAAACTAATCAATCACTGATCAGTCAAAATAAACATGAATAGATTAATTGATGATAAAAAAGAATAATCATCAGTTGCAGCCCTTTCACTTTAGTAAAGTAGTTTGACAAGAAAAAAAAAATTGCAATCAATTTACTACCATCTTGTGTAGCTTTCAACTATATCTATCTTACACTCTTTTTTAAACACTCCACCCACTGATAATACAATGAGATGTGGTTTAGAGATTTGGAAAAAACTAGTAAGTGGACCTTGAGTTAATATTTTCATTTTTTCAAGATGCCTATTTCATTAACACAAGCTGCCGTCATTAGATACAAAGTAAAATGAGCAAAGTTTCCAGTTTCCTCAAATCAGGAAATGTCAGGTAAGACTAAGAATCTGAGCAATTTGATGCTAACTGTCACTTCCTGATGACACTTGATGTTACAAACACGTTTTTACTCGGAAAAGTACTGAGTCAAAAAATACTGTCCACAACACTTGCTCTATACCAGAGTGTTCCTTTTCCCCGGAGCACAGAGTGACTCAGTTGTTTATAAGTTTTTGTACTTCTCAGCTCTTTCAGTGTTGCTTCAGTTTGTGCTCTATGTGTCTCTTTCACTGATGACTGAGCAGCCTGAATTCACTATGTCCTGCTGTTTAGAGACTCCACGGTGCGTTCGCTGCACCTTACAAACACACTGGTTCCCACTGTGATTTGCATTCTGCCATCCCTAATCTAACCAGTGTTACAATGTAATTGATCACTTAAGTGTAATTGGAATCATTTGAAACTTTATGCTCCAATCCATGTTAGCCATGCTTCAGTCAACTCTAACATTGCTTCCCCCCTTCCTCTCCTTCCTCTCTCTCTTTCCTCTCTCTTTCTCTCTCTCTCTCTCTCTCTTTATCCCTAGTGGTTCTGGTCCGCTGCTCTCCCTCCATCTCCCTTGCTCTTTATTGACTGTAGAGTGTAAGGCGGTGTTAAACCAGCATCGATGTAATAGTGGGCATTAGCCCTTTGAACTGCCCTAATCTGACTGTAATAAACTCTCATTCATTTTGGTGGCAGGGGCATTTTCTCCACCACACATATACACACACACATAAATGTTTGTGGATGGATACGTGAAGGAAGTGTGTGCGTGCGTTAAGAGAAGGCGTGTGAGGGAGAGAGCTGGTCCATGCATAAATGGACATTGTTATGGGGGACAGCAGACCCAGTGCAAAGGCTGTCAAAAGCTCTTCTGCGGTGCGGTGTACTAGAGCCGTGCTTGAGACTTGGCTTTAATTGGAATGTAATTGGAGAAGCACCATTGATCATGAATCACATTCGGCTCCGTCTCCCTCCTCCCCTGAACCCAGAGCTGCTCTGTTTTCCACTGACTGACTCTGACTCTCTTTCTCCCTCTATCCCTCCCTCCTGTACACCTCCTCCTCCTCCTTCTCCTCCTCCGCCTCCTCCCGGAAGGAGAACGTCAGTCATGTGCAGTGGAGCGACGCAGAGGAACAAGGCCCCCTACTGGGTCCGGGGCGCGTGGGTCAATGTGCGTCTGGGGTGCAAACCACAAGAAATGGGAAAAGGG
>NW_019524961.1:1053180-1058398 GCF_002814215.2 Seriola lalandi dorsalis | reverse complement strand
GGGGGGGTTAGAGGAGAGAAAGGAGGAGATTAAGAGAAAAAGAGGGGTGGGAGCGATGAGATGGAGTGCACGAGTGGAATCATTTGTAATAGCCTGCGCGCTCTATTGTGCCATTTCATCCAGCATTTAGTTAAGCGAGATTTGTTTTGTTTTGCCTCTGTTGTTTGAAATGCTTGGAGAAGTCAATTTGCTGGCTCATTTGTCAAACGCTGGACTGCGTCAGTGGCATCTCAGCGGTGTCATGGAGCGGAGAAAAGCTCTCTCACTCAGCTGGAGTGTAGATGGGAATCAGGCTTGTGGAGATTGCCTGTGTACCATTTTAAATGTGGACTGGAAAACAATGAAAACTAAGGGCACTGGCAGAGCACCTCTGTCCCAAATTGATTCTTAAGTGGAATAGGGCAGCATGAGCAAAAGGGTGGGAGGGAGGTGAAGAGACAAACAGTGAAAAAGATACTGTAGGTTACTGAACAAACTTTATATTGAAATCGAGTGTCATTTTTAAATTACAAATATTAAAATAATTATCTGACATAAATAACAGTGTCTCAAGTTGTTGGAGATGAAAGTTTGACTTGGCAACCACTGCTTTCCCAAACTATAATGACAACTGTTGATGGCAAATTTACTCAGCTGTAGCTAATTAGCATTAATTCAGAGAGTCGATCAAGCTAAGACGTTCTTGGCCGTTGTCTGATTAATACGCTGCATGCTGGTGTCCAAAGATGCGTCTGTCATGGATGAAAAACTCACTCTGCTTAATTTTCATCCTGGAAAGAGTTGACTGGAACTTGGTACTCTTCAAAAAGGATGAATAACCTCACTGACCATGTCATGTCAGCTTCACACAGGTAGCTAGCAGTTAGCTTGTAGGTTAAGGAGTGTAAATGTTGGACAGCTAGTGGACAGAGCTGTGGGATCACCCACTTGAACTTTTTTTTTTTTTTTGCAACGGCCTCTCACATGGTGACGTTTTGACAGTAGAAGAATCACAGGTGTAAATAATACAATTCATTTGTTAGCAAGCACAAGTCTGAAAATAATGTATCCCAAAATAAGAAGGTAACTGTTCTTCAACCTTTTTGATTACATTTTTCCAACCAAAATCTCAGAATGATTATATGAACTACTGAACTAATACCTAACCATGTTACAGAGGCACAAACATGGTAAAAATGTACGTCTCTTTTTCTTGACTTTCTTTACCTTTTTGTGTGGGAAACAGCTGAGCCATAACGACAAGTCTGAACTAATTCTGTGTCTGTAGCTGCAGCGCTGATGTGTGGGTCCTGAAAGACAGAGTGAGGAGACTTGGAGCTTTCAGACAATCTTGTCAAGGTTGTGTGAAGAGTGAGTCCAGCGCAGACACAGACAAAAGGAGCACAGGTGGGACGGTGTATTTTAAAAGTGTGAATGGTGAATTATTTCCATTTAGCTGCTTCAGTTTCAGGATTCTGGTTATTGTACATGCTGGATGCATGAACAGAACATAGTCATCGTTAGTGGTGACTTGTGTGCTTATGACAAGACAAAATCTCTGCTGTGAAAGATGAAGATAAATAAAATGAATATAACATGTCCCAGTACAGTCAGTTCAGTGGTAATAAGAACATAGGCCTTGCTCACATACCTCACATTTGTAGTAAATGAAGTTAATATAAAAATGTAGCTGATACTTCCGAGAGGTATTTTCATTTTCGATGTTGAACTCAGGTCATTCCAATCTGTAGAGACAGTCGAGATCCAGCTCATCTATGCTTCATCAGTGGAGGCAGGTATTGTAAGTGGTACAGTAAAAGCTCATCATGCCATAATTTTAAGATGACCCCAACAAAACTGTGAAGCAGCTCGTCCTCTCAGTGTCTGAGACCAATGTTAGCTCAAGCAGCGACGGTGCCGACCTGTCAAAAGTACCATTAGGGGGCTGTCAGTCAGATATCAAAACATTATCCCAACCAATTTATGAGTGGCTTGACAACTTTGTATCCATTATAATAGATATGACACTGATTCTGAATGTCGTGCTGATATATGAATATTATTCATTATATACCAGTGATGTAATATCTCATATGTGGGCTAAGTTGGCCATTTTTTATAGATAAAATATGGTTAAGGCTTGACTGTGAAAATATTAAGGTAAATGGTCTGTGCAGTAGTTTTCAGAGCTTTCAACTGCATTTGACTACTCAACAAGCAACTGTATTATTTTAACCTGAATATATGAATGTATGAATTTGAAACTAAAATCAAGATATAGTAGTTTGTGAGCATGGCTAACCTTATGTATTCAAAATAAACCACAAATGCTGGCCTGGTTTCTGCATATAGAAAATAATCTGCATTGCAATTAGACATTTTATTCAAATCGTTCAGCTTTAGTAAAGAGTGAAGAAGGAGAAGGAGAGAAGAGAGACGAGAAGAGAGAAGCTGATTGTGCTAGAGACTAGAAGAGGGTCAGAGCTCCCTCTTGGATATTTATGAGACATAAAGTGTGACATGAAAATGTGATCAAATGAATGAGCGAGAGTGAGAGATGAATGTTTGAAAGAGCAACGTTTGCTGATGAGGGGGCTGAGAACTGATGTCAGGTCGCAGTATTAGCGAGAACGAGAACAAACAGCAAACCAACAACGGGCAATCACACAGACAAACAGAAAGCCGGCGGTGAGTAAGGAGCAGCAAATGAAAACGAATGAGGAATGAGGAAGTGAAGAGGGGGGTCGTGATACGTGAGGAGGCCAGGAGAGAGGCCAGAGGGAGGTTGAGAGTCAGGGTGAAAAGGGACGGAGGGAAGGATGGAGAGAGAGAGAGAGAGAAAAGCGAGCGAGGAAAGGGGGGGGGTTGTTGTTTTAAGATCAGTACGGATGAGTGCGTTTCCCCTCTCTAGGGAGGGGGCCCATCGGCTCTCTATGTCTGTCACTCCACTCATTTATGCCTCGCTCCAAGGGAGAGGTAAAGGGCGCTGAGTCGTGTGTGTGTGTGTGTGTGTGTGTGTGTGTGTGTGTGTGTGTGTGTGTGTGTGTGTGTGTTTGAGGTGGCTCATGTGAAAATGTGGGCAATTTGGAAGAGAAGTGTAATGCTGTTTTCATCCCTGAATGAGTCACCCTTCCTTTCATTAGGTTGTTTTTTCCCCTCTTTTTCCACACTGTCCCCTCTCTTGTATAAATACAGGCTGTGCTTTTCTTCCAGCTTATTGCTCTTTATTCTCGTGGACATACACTTTCATGTCCTGTTGTTTGGTGACATGTTTCGAGGTTTGGATGACCACTGGTTTGATTTTGAGGCTGCAACTTATGATTATTTTTCAATCAACCAATTAATCATTTAGTCCATAAAGGTCAGAGAATAATGAAAAATGCCCATCACAGTTTCCTAGAGCACAAATTGAAGTCGTCAAATAGCATTTTTGGCTGAACAACAAACCGAAACCTAAACCAATTCAGTTTTCAATTATATAAGACAGACAAAAGCAGCAAATCCTCAGTGAAACATTCACTGCTTCCAGCTTCTCAAGCTGTTTGCTTAATCACAATTGTTTTCAGTTAATTTTCTGTCAGTTGACTAATTAATCAACAGTTTTTTCTGCACTAGTTTGGTTGCTGTCTTGGAGTCTGAGTTTGACCAGAACCAAAGCAACCACTTATGTTATTACACCGAGGTTCTGTGTAAATGTAATTTAAGTCAGTTTCATTCCACTTTCATAATGTGAAAATTATTTAAAAGTAACTGCAATTTAAAGTAAGTCATGTTTTGTGCGGATAATTACAGTAGCTCATTCATTCATTTACTAATGCCAGTTTCATGCTGTTTCAACACTTTATGTGATTCATATATTCATATACTTCTTCAACTACTCATGAACTATGGGTGGAAAGGGTACAAAGTTTTATTAACAGAAAAATAAAATTATTATTATTTTATTTTTTATTTTTTTATTAAATGCAGGTGTGGAAAAAGTGACTTTGTTGCAGTAATGATGGTAATTGCAATTAGTCACTTTCCACCCCTGCTGCTAACTTAAAATCATTCGCTAACGAAATTCATTTGCAATCCGCAAGTTCCTGCGTACTCATGCAAAAAAGTCTAGGACACATCACTGCTTTTAAATAAAGAACAAATTCACAAAAACATATTAAACAACTTAATGAATGAATAAAAAAAAAAAGGAAAAGAAAATAAATGTCATTGCAGGAGTTATAGTCTGTTTTTTAAGTATCTGTGGCGGGACGAAACTCCCATTATTTTATTTTATAACAGTGACTGGCTGACATCTGATATTTAATTAAAGGCCAGTATCAGTCAAATATATTAATAAGCTGATTTATCTGTCTAACCCAAGCAATAAGTAATATCCACTCTGTCATAAAATTAATACTAAAATATGACTCTGTTTCAATGTGATAATGTGTTCATTTGGCTGAAATTACAACATGTCAAACGTTCCATTTTTGGTGATAATAATTGTATCAGTATTGTAACAAACTGGCAGCAGCCTCAGAAGCTCTTCCAGACAAAGTTATCATTGTTTTTGCAGGTAGGCAGACCTGTCACCCTGAGTGTGTGTTTAGCCCAGTTGCCATGAAGGTTATCAGGCCAGTGCACAAACTAGACTAGAGGTGGAGGGGAGGCGGGGCAGGCTCCCCACAGGTTAGGAGGCATAAGTATGCAGCACCAGTTAGGTGCTTATTTTTTACCTGTGTGTGTGTGTGTGTGTGTGTGTGTGTGTGTGTGTGCGCAGAGCTGTCTGTCCATGTGTCTGTTTACCCGCCTGTCTTTGTGTGTTTGTGTGTATGTGTGTGTGTGTGTGTGTGTGTGTGTGTGTGTGTGTGCAGAACCTCCCAGCAGGAGCAGCCAAAGTGCGTTCCTCTAATGTCATCCTGTGGCCGTCCTCCAGCTAAAAGCCAGCGGCTTGCTCTCCCCTACACTCCTCCCCCAATGTCACCTTTCCTCCCTCCACTTTTTACTTTCTCCTCCTCTAACGCCACCCCCTCCTCCTCTCCTTTCTCTCCCTCGCTCCCTTCCTCTCACACCCTCTCTGTTTGTCATTTTTCATCATCTGTCCATGTTTGCTAATCTCCGTCCTTTCTCTGCTCTCCGTCTCAATTCATCATCTCTACTTGGGTCTTGTGCTGAAGGTTACCGAGTCGCTGATAGAGAGGAGATGAGGAACAGACGATCATAAAGACTGACAGGGAGGGGGGGGGGGGGGGGGGGG
>NW_019524961.1:1019836-1053160 GCF_002814215.2 Seriola lalandi dorsalis | reverse complement strand
GGGGGTTATCCTCTTATCTCTTTCTCCTCCTGTCTTTCTTTCCCCTGTTTTCCACCCTCCACCTCTGTGTCCCCATCTCTCTCTCTCTCTTTTTCCTTCTCCCTTTTCTTTCTCTCATTCTCCCCCTCTATGTTCCTCCTCTCCTGATCTCTGCCCCTCCATCTGCTTCTGCCTGTCATTGCTACCCTGACACCGCTCACCTCTCCCTCCCTCTCCTCCTCCTCCTGCTGATCCCTCCATACTGACAGCCGTCAATTTCAGACAGACGGACACACTTCATAGAGACAGCATGTGAAGTTTGTGTTTGTGTGTGTGTGTGTGTGTTTGTGTGTGTGTGTGTACGCGGTTCTCTGTTTGTGCTTAATATGATGTGAAGCCTGTTAGTGTGACCTGCGCAAGAGGTCACCACTTAACCCTGTGTTTGCGTCACTGCTCTGAGCAGCATGTGTTTACAGTTTGATTTGTGCATGTTAAATAAGGTCAGATCACCCTGCTCTGTCATGCTTCAGGACATATGAATGTACATACACACACACGCACACACACACACACAGACACACACACACAGCTCGGTACATTAGGCTGTTAGAGTATTCTATCTTTACGCACATAAGGTCACATTCAGAGCTCCTGTATGCCTCGCTACACAGGCCGGCTGCATTAGGCCCAGGAATCATGGCAAAGCGGGCCGCCTGTCTCTATCTGAAATTCTAATCACCACTCGCAGACATTACTATTCAGTCTGTGCTCCCGCTGCCTGCCTGCGCAACGGCTAAGCTTTGCACTAAAGTTTTGGTTAAACCGTGAAGGCCAAAGCTCATTTCATAACACCCACATTTGTATTACATATTGATAAACTCAATCTGCCTGTTACTTTCTGCCCCCAATCCGCTGCCGTCTCCTTCCCTCCCTCCCCATCGGTTTTTTACCTTCACCTTGGCCTCCACCGGTCCCTCGCTCCAACTTCAAAACAATATGTTTTTTTTTTTCCCCCATATTCATGGTGCATTCAGCGGATCCATTCCCTTTGTCACAACTTATTTATGCGTGACACATCTTTTCTTAATAATCTCTCCTCTCATCTTTCAATTTTCCCTCTTTTACCGCCCTCAGTTTCTGCATGCCTTTCTTCTGCCTCGCTTAAAGCGGTTCACCTCTTCCACTATCTCCATGCCTGGGCACACTTCCTCCATTCGGCTCAATTCTTATCTCCCCCTCTAGATTCCTTCATCTCTTCTTTTCCTATCCTTTTCCTCTATCTTTTCTCTGCCCAGCTACCTCTCGCACCCTCCCTTCTCTGTGCCCTCTATCCCCTCCCTCTTCGTCCTCCTGGCCCCTTGGATGAAATTAAACCCCGTCGGCGTGAGCCCGGCCCGACCGCATCTCCCACCGAGGCTCAGCCACACGGACCCAAGAAACAGACCTTGAAAAACAAGATAAAGTACATCAAAACTGCAATAGGTTCACCGCTCCATGGGCAGTGTATATTTTTGGATATCATTTCACATTTTCACACTCTCTCCACCCCGCTCCACCCAGTCTGGCTGTGTTCAACACCCCCCACCCCCCAACCCCCACCCTGTCTGTTTTTCTCTGTCTCTCTTTCCCTTCTCTTCTCTCTCAGACAGACATTGTCGCAGTCTTGACAGTGAGGCGAGTCTGCAGTGATTAACATTGATTAAAGTGGCTAACGAGTCTCCTTTTCATTCTGTTGGTGTGAGGGTGTCTGTGTATGTGTGAGAGTGAGAGAGAGTGTTTGTGTGTTTTGAGTGTATGTGCTTCTTGGAGAGTGTTTTTGTGTTCAGAATGTGTCCATAAAGCTGTCACTCATCTGGGCTGGGTGTGCGAGGAAAGAAAAGCCCAGCTGTGAGTGCTTAGCAGTGGAGGTGCCTGTACGTTTGATGGGATTGTAGTCAGGCAAATGTGTGTGTATTGGTGTATGTGTGTGTGCGCATTTGTGTGTACATAGTATACAGCACACACGCACACACTCTCTAATTCAGCCGCCTGTTGAGCATAGACTCTCATCCTTTGTTTTCCTGCCACATGGACCATTGTACTCTCGGGAGCCGAACAGCAAGGACCAAACACCCCACGGCTTAATTCAGCTTCCAATCAAGTGACCAATCAAATCTGTCATTTTATCTCAAGAACACATTGAGTGTGTCACGGTGTTTCATTATTTGAAATAGTATTCTTTTCATGCATATGTAGACTTCAAGTGTTTTTTCTTGCGAATGTTCCTGTTGGTGTCTGGTTTAGACAGAACTGGTTTAGACTGCATTTGAAGACTGATTGTGCCACTGTCCAATTTTGAAGGCTCCTTCAAATGCTGCCAAAAAATTGCAGCCTCCTTTGCCTGGGCAACAAAGGCTCCACCGGGTGGATCTGTTGTAGCCCAACCTATCCCAAGATTCATTGCACGCTCAGTAGAACAGCTAATGGTACAACTATTAAAAAGCCAAGGGCCTTAAATCTAAGTTGACGGCAAGGTTGCAAGGCAACAGGAGCCACACTTTGTGACGCAACGGCAAGGGCCGGCTCAGCTGGCGCAAATCCTCCATAGGTCAGACCGCCTCATTACGGTTTGGCCTTCGCGGCCTACGACAGCTACGAAGGCTGCGCCTGTGTAGGCCACGTCCTCAAAAGCCTGTGGCTCTTGAATTGGGACACAGCTATAGTGACTCTTTGCGCTACGAATTTCAGCATCTTTCATAAAATTATTTTGGTTTAACGACTTCCAACTTGGTGTTTGGTTCACTCTCACAAAATAACCCAATTCATTCGGGTTTATGGATATTTACTAATCAAATATTTATCACAATATAGAAAAAAAATCACAAATATAACCACATATGAAATTGCTCTAAATGGCGAAACTAAATGTTTAGATTTTTAATTACAGTTTTATGACTAAACAAAAAGCTGTCCAGCCCAGTTGTTTGCTACATAAAAGCATACCAAATGGACTTGCATCAAAAAAAAAAAAAACTGTTATTGCCTGTGGAGGTTGAAACAAAAGGAGGCAATTTGCATGTGCAGTGTGACCCAGGTGTGATTGAGCGTGTTGATTTAGTCTTGTATGGTACCTGAGCACAGTAGCTCGAGCAGTAACCCTTCGGCTGAGGCAGTGTAGGCTGAGTGAGCCTTTGAGGCGCACAGATTCACATCCGACATGGCTGCCTGAGCCATAAGAACAACTCCATGAATTATGAAAGGGCACAAGCCCTTCACTGGGCTGCTCTGAGAGGGGAAGAGATGGAGGCAGAGATAACTACACATTGTAGATAGATAGAAAGATAGTGTAGAGTGAAGCAAAGTGGAAAAAATAAAGGAGAGAAAGATGCACTGGCACAATAAGAGAGGGAGATAACGCGTGCATGTGTAGTGGAGTGAGAGGGTGTTTGTTTTGGACGGAAGAAGAAAGTGTGTGCGCTCGTCTTTTGTATGAATTTCTGACCGTCTGTGTGTCGATGCTGCATCGCTCCCAAATCTAACCAGCTGCGTGAAGAGTTGCTAACTATGCCATTGGATTTAGGCTCATCACTGGGTCCACAAAGGCAACATTTTCACTCAGACACAACATACACCACACAGGCTTTGTTCCAGCCTCTTCAAACAGTTTTCACTGCAGAGGTGTGACCACACGCCAGGCAGGGATCTGCTGGCCACCATTTTTAAACCCCAGCAGAAAACAGAGGAGAGACACAGACAGGGTTTTTTTTTTTTTTTTTTTGCACCAATTATCTAATGTGTGATCTCGGGGCCTGGCTGACTGTCATAGGCAGCTTCTGGTTTATTCTGTCTTTTAATCTTTCTAGTAATCTTTTTGCCACTGCTGAGTCGGTGTCACAGCAGTGAACTCCAAGACAAGGCAATTCCATTAGGAGATGGCATGAGGCGGCATTCATTAATGGCCCAAACCAGATGCTGCACAGCACATTGAAGGGCGGCGAGGGGGGGGGTTGAATTTGATTTGATTCCTCAGGATAATGTATTGTGCCTCATCACAAAGTAGTTTCAGAAAGGTGGTGGTGGTGGTGATGGGTGGGGGGGTTCCATATTCAGGAAGAGGAATTGTGGCTATTGAGAGAGCAGGTGGATTTCCTTGAGCTTTTATTGTGTGGTGTAACAAGCTCCCTCCCACATCCCTTGCCATCCTCTCACTCTGTTCCAGGCCTATCTCCGTGAAGCGTCATCTGAGCCTGCTCAGCATTCAAAGCTCTCGACTGTCCACTCAGAGCTTCTCTCTCAATCTGCTGGAAGTGCTTTAACAGAAAGCAGTACAAATGTGTAGCGTTTCAGCCTCCTGCACCCAGTCCTCCCAGTCTCCCTCTCCCTTCCCCGTCTGCAAGCATCACCAACCCGCAGCTGTGGTGTTAGAAATTGTCCTGAAGAAGTAAACACGCTTAGCAGCCTGGTATCACAAAATGGCGTTATGAATAACACCCCAATTTTTTTTAAGTCAGTTCGCATATTATCAGCACACTTCTTTTTTTTTTTGCTTTTCGTGTGTCATTTCACGCCATGCCATTTTTTCTACTACTACTACTATGTCATTTCTCTGACTAACCCTAACCCTAAGTAAAAAGGCATTAAATGACACATGAAAAGCTTAAAATGCATTGACTTGACATGAAAAATATTACACCACTCCATGATATCACATTGTGCTGAGAGATGTGTCGCCTCTCCAAGGATGCCTCACACCGAAGGCTTTCAGAACTCTTTATCTCCTCAGGTTACATAAGTTGCTATATGTACATGCAGCCTTCACAATTCATAGCCTTGGGAGAAGAAGAGTGATGGAAGGGAGTGGCAAGATAGAGCGGGAGGCGAGGAAGGCACGAAACAAAACAAAAAAGACAAAGAGAAAAGAAAGAACAATAGACGGAGGAGAACTACGCAGGTGACGTGTGGTGGGGTGGGGGGGGACGGAGACAAATGGAGGGGAGCGAGAAAACTGGAGGCTGCGGCCAGTCAATTATTCAGAAGAATAAGGTCCGTCGTACCTTGGGAGCTGCTTTGAACATGCCTGGCTGGCGTCACCTGCTAATGGGCCACAGATTGACATGCTACCTGAGCAGACTCTCCTCGCCCTCCCCGGTCACTCGCTCGCTCCCTCTCTCGGGCTCTTATCAGTGCTCTCTGGTAAAACGTGTAAATAATTACTCCATGACCGCTCTGCTGCGTGAGCCTGAGGGTTGTTTGCCCAAAGAAAAGAGAATATATTTTAAAAGGGCGATGGGTTATTTTAAGAAAATGGGTGAATTATTTATGGAGGCCTGCTAGGAAGTGTTTGCGCGTTTGTGCCTCTTTACGTTCGGCGTGTTTGGGGATATCACCTGCCGGAGATGATGCTATGTGAGAATGTTTATCTGTTAAAAGAAAGGTGGAAGTTCGTTATATTACGCCTCAGCAGTCAGGGAATGTGTTCACTGCGCTTAGAGGTTTCTTTTATGGTTTTAAAAGTGAATGTGTGTGTGTGTGTGTGTGTTTGTGTGTGTGTGTTTTTAGTGGTCTCTATAGGGGGCCTGCGTACCTACATGAAACCATGCAGTTGCCATGGCTTGGAGTTAAAAGACCAGATTATTCTTCTTGGCATCCACGAGGTTGGCGCGGCCTGAATATCGTCCAGTCTAAATCTGACCTAGAACTACTTTCCTTCATCTTCCTTTCTTCTTCTCCACCTCTCCCCTTCTCCCTCTCTCCTGCCTTTGTTCTTTTCCCTCTCTTCTGTGCTCGCCGAGAGAGGGATATGTATGCCAGCTCAGAGTAAGGGCTTAAAGACTGAGGTTTTTGAAAGTGAACACCCTACTGTGGTTGACTTCCTGTGAGAGAAGCCGAACCCCTCACACACTGAGCTTCAAAGCTTGCATATTGCACTTTATAAAGATAATGGAAGTGGCTCTGTTGTCTTGAAGCTGGAGCCTCTCTGTGGATTTACTTTTGCATGATATTTAACTCCTATTTTCTCAGGTGCTGTGGTTTTCCTGTTCAGTTTTACCTGCACACCAGTCCAGACGCCTAATTTGTTTGTTCTTTAGACGCATGAATACTAAGATGATGTGTGTTTGTGAAGCCTCTTAGTCTTTTTCTTGACTTTTTCCTCCACATTGTCAGTAGCCAGACAGTTGGCGATGGGCAAGACAAGCACTTTGTTTTTGGGCATGGCCACGGCAGGCTAGTGGGAGCTGCCTGGCACCCTCGCTGAGGGTGTGTACCGTGGAGAATTCATCTTGATGAGAGCTTCTATTGTGTGTCACAGTCCCTCTGCTATCTCACTTTCTGCCACTGCCTGTCCGACTCCCTCCCTCTCTAAGTCCAGCACCCTAATACTTAGGAGGAGGCAGTATACCACACAACACGAAACAAACAAAATCGAAATTGGCCAGTTCTCACAGGAAATATGTCAGGTTTGTGACGATTGCCACCTTGTGCCCACACCTCCGGTCAGAACGTGTCAAAATTTTCCACCGGTCTCATTCCCACTTTGGGTAGATGGACCAGTTGTAGCAAAAAAGATGAATCAATTCTAGACGAGAGGAAATTGATTGTTGATTTCAGCCCCCCCCCCTAAAAAAATGTATTATAGCAGCTTCGTAACACAATGCTTGAGACAGAGCAGGCTGTGTCCTTGATTAAGGGTGAATAGATTTTTCTGCACATTGAAGATGTTTACTTTCATTTGTTTTTCATTTTTACACCATTTATTGTCTAATTTGCACATGATTCATTGTGGGGTTTTTTTTTTTTTTTTTTTTAATCTGAAAACTGTTTTGGGCTTCCGTATTGCAGCAGGCACCATATGGGCATGAGCTCCATTAGGTGAAGGCACCTAACAGATGTTTAGCAGAAAAGCAAACAGACAATAAAAAGAATCCACAATGTGGGGTTAAAAAATATGTGTCTGTTCTGTTTTGAAAGAAATGGCAGGGATTTGATTATTTCGTGAATAATTATTGCTTTGTCAGTGTGCTTTAGTTTTTTCAAAGACTTTTTTTTTTTCGACATTTCTGCCTTTATTTGTCAGCAGGACTCCTGTTTTTGTGCTATGTGCTTTAACACCACATTCTTCATGTTGCTACAAAAGAGAAATCTCTCTATTTTTTAGGTTACAAACCATCACCCATTGAGTTCACTGAGTTCAGTTCATTTTCTTCTTCCTGTTTTAGATTTTACCTTCTGTATGAATTGTGGGGACAATCTCCCTCCCTAATGTAGCCCTAACATTTACAGTATTTTATGTTTTATGTATGTTTATGTCAGGTCTCTCTTGTAGTGGAGCTAACGCATCTCAAGAGATTTCCTTGTTAAGTAAAGGTAAAATAGATGATTAGATATAAACAAACTTCAGATCTTTCCGATTTGCACCCAGCATCACATCCAACAACCCGAGAACACGTCAAATTCAATCTTGTTTGGACCATACTGCATCCTTACCTGAACACATAGCCTACACACACACACACACACACACACACATGCACACGCACAAGCACACTCTCTCTCTCTCACACTCACACACACACGCACACACTCACACACGCAATTATTTTCCACAGGGCTGGTCCATTATGTCCATGTGTGAATGTGAGACCTTTGTGGGAGAACGGGCTTCACTGGATGAAGGGAGGAGGAGAATGAGCTGTGCTTTTCATTATCTGAGGACAACGTTCTGCAAAGCAGAGAAATGGTGAACGAGGGGCAAGAGGAGGTTGGGTGTGAGATGGCAAATGAGAAGTGGGCTTGTGGAGAGAGTGAGAGAGCAGATGTGGGCGATCGAGCCTTTAATAGTGAGGTACAATTAGAACCTCACCTTGAGAGAGATGGACTCTTGTTATCGCGGCTTGTCGCAGGATATAATCACACCAGGAGCTCAGCAGGATGGATGACTTTTTAAGGCTGGCCCTGAGCGCTGTCTAACGTCGCCTCATGTTACCTCTGAGGGTTTTCAATATGCTGCCATTAAGAGAGAATGGATTCCCATTTTCTTTTTCCATTTCACCGTTTTATTTATGAGCAGATTTTTGGACATCACAGTGACTTCAGCACCGACATTGACTGATATCGCCTGATATTTTGCCCACTCAAAATCCCAGTTGCATTAAACGAAAACTCAGTCTTTAAAAGAGGGAGTTTTATTGCTGGATTTGAGTGCTCTCTAAAGTGTAAGTCATATTGCTGCCAGTCTGAGTTGCCACACCAATGCAAAGCCCAAATCCCAGGGGCCAATTATAACCAGAAAACATTCCCAAGTGGTCCTTGGAAAGATCCCACTGTAATAAAATAAAAAAAAAGATGCCCAGTGGCCTCTCATATTTATTTTATGCAAAGAGTGTAGTTGGAGGACAGCCAAAGTTTAATATTCAACTGTGTCATCTATATTTCTGTTTGATATTTAAACTTCCTCTGAGGATGTCTAGAAAATAAAGAGCAGCTTAAGCCACATAGATTAATCAATGGAATTCACGCCTGTTCATATTTTCTTCTGAACGAGCTGGCAGCAACCCATAATGCTTTGCAAGTGATTTAATCAGAGGCTGGAGCTGTGGAAATGGTGTTATTATGTTGATCAGGATCAGTTTTGTTTCCCTCACTGTCACAATTCAAATAAACATGTCCACTGAGCCACCAGGCAAACAACAAGTGCCCTTATCCTTAAGCCAGTGACTTCATGACTTCTTAAATTGGATCAATATCTACCTGAGACCCTGTTTACAATATTGCATATGTATAAGAGTAGTGAACAGTTCTACCGAAGGAGGATTTTATTTTATTTCTGATGTTGTTTTGTTTCATAAATTTTAAAGGCTTGAAGAGGTTTGAACAACTATGCACAAGAAAAGGCTGAAAGACAAATCTGTTACACATAAATGAATATAATTTTGTGTATCACACAGTAGTGAAAGAATTTTTTGATAAATGGACCAAAGAAAATGAAGGAGTCAACACAAATACCAAACCTTTGATGCTTCCTGCTCAAGAGTGAGGATTTGCTGTTTTTTCTCTGTTCTGTGTCATTGTAAGTTGAATATGAATATATTTGGGGGTTTGGACTTCCATCTGAATGTGCTCCGTTGGACTTTAAGTAATTGTGTAATCTCTCAATGTTAACATTGGCATAGGATTAGCAGACATCTATCAGAAGTGAGTGAGGGCCATAAATAAAGTCTAGAATGTTAGAGAATCAATCCAGGTGGGACTCGAATCCATTAGGCCACTGGGTCCGGCAGTGAATCAATCAATCAATTAATTAAATACAAAATAATAATAATTAAATGACAAGTAGCCCTAGCACCAGACATGTTTTCTTTTTCTCCTCTGTAAACTGCTCCTCCAAGCTCCTGACTCATCCCTGGATCATCTCCTCCACCAGCTATAAATCCAGGGGTGCTGCCAGAAAGTCTGTGTACCTTAGTGTGTGACACTGTACCCCTCTTTTATAGGTGCATTTGCCTCAGTTAAGTTGGCTAACACTTTACATTTCTGAACGGGTCCTTCCAGCTCTCCCCCAACCATTTTACAAAAGGCACGCCCAGTAGCGAGGCTGGGGGAGACAGAGACACCAAGCAGCTGAACTGCAGGGTGGAATAGTGAGCAGGAGAGACCATCCTTTAACCGAAAGATCCATTTCTCAGCCCCTGTGTCGGCGAGAATGGACCCCACCAGCCGCTGGATGCTGCTGTATAGCCGAAGCTGCTGTGTTACCTACCACTGCGAGGGGAAAGCAAAGAGATTTCCTTTGTAGGAGATCAATAAAATATCACTTTAATGCTGAAACCTGTAACTGTCTGCATGTTCAAACTGCAGCTGCAGCGACTGAGCATTAAGTCTTTCTCTTATGAAGTTGTCTCAGCGCCTGTTGTTGGCATGCGGTGTCAATGTCATGACCAGGCAACACCAACCCAAATGTATTAATTACTGACGTGATTAATGGATTTGAAAGCAGTGGCATTTCAGCATTTCTCTGCAGCAGAGTGGGGTGTGTCTACTCAGTTTTCTGTATTCAATCTTAACACATGACAATCAGTGTTCATTAGAAAACATCCAAGTTTTGTGCTTTAAAATGTGATGGAGTCGGGTTTACTGTCCATTGAACAGAAGCTGTAGGAAACAGCAGAAAATGTGCTGTGTCCACACTGGGTGGGACAGAAAAGCTGACCTGTGATTGGTTTGTATTGATAAACTGCTGTTAAGGTGATTGGTTTGAGCAGGTGATTGCTGCCAATGCGTCCTTGAGCGAGCCTTGTAATTACTTCAGCAGCTATGTATAATGTAGGTGATGTAGGGGTCAACAGATGTACACTGTTGATTTACAGGCCAGATCCTCGGTGTGGATGTCTTGTAAATGTTAAACACGTTATGGCAAAGCTTAAATAAAGGCAAGGAAAGAAATGTAGCAGAGCTTTTCAAACTGGGATGACATTCAGTAGCGAAGATACCTGTGCCAAGGCCAAACATATGTCTATCTAGCTCTTATAATAAAAAATAAAAGGAAAAAGGAAGTAGTAGTCTGATAGCATAACTGATTCACTTGTCTCAAAATACAGTACAGTTGTGTGTGTGATGCGGTTTCAGCATTTCCTTCTACCAGATCCAGATGATTATCTTAATGTGCACCAACTGCACAAACTCATAGATCTCAACACCATAAATATGTCTGATTTTTTACATCAAGATCCACTTGTTATTTCCTGATAAATTGATGAAAATGTCGGACTATTTCCCAACCTTGAAATGCTTATTCAGCACCAGGGATCTTCCCTGGCCCAGGCCCCATCCCTCCACCAAGTTTGGTGCAAATTGGTTCAGTACTTTTTGTGTAATCCTGCTGACAAACAAGCAAACAAACCAACAGACACAGATGAAAACGTAACCTCCTTGGCAGAGGTAATGACGGAAGTAAAGGTGGAAGACTGGGGAATAAACTGTGGGGAGGCTCATAGAGAAATGGGTAAATACAAAAAGGTAATGTTCCTCAATTTCTCTGAGGCCAGAGTGGACAGAAGAAACCAGTGGATGACTCCCAGTGGTCTAATAGTAACAGAGGAGAGTTGCAGTGTCTGCCTCTTCCCAAAGTCTGGCTCAGCACTTGTTCCTCCCTCAGTCCCCCATTTTGGATCGAAACATTGTAAATCGGGCCGTTAATTGCGACGTTAACTCAATCAGTGACGACTCACAGGAGATATTGTGTTTGTGTGTGTGTGTGTGTGTGTGTGTGTGTGTGTGTGTGTGTGTGTGTGTGTGTGTACACTCACATGCATGTCTGATGGTTGTCGGTGTCTTTTGTGGGCGCATGCGTGTGCGTGCACGACTAATGAGTTTTGGTGCTGAGGTACAGAGAAAAACAGCAGAGCTTAGCTCGTCTCTGCCATGGGACTCGATTGGAGGAGTCTTGTCGGTGGTAAACACACGATTGGTAAATGGCATTTAAGTCATGCCATTTCGCGCATCGGTAGTTTATCCTCCTGATGAGCCTGATGTTGATTACCCCGGAGAGAGTGTTTTTAAGGTCATCAATGACGATGCCACGCTGACCTCATCTTGACTGAGAGAAGCTGTGACAAACACAGAGAAGTGGCAACACTGTAGAGCTACACAGCCAGTACAAGATTTTGCATAATTACTTTAATAAAAACTTTAATCAACTAATTCTTCATGGCAGCCATCTTGTAAAAAAATAATGACAAACGATGCAGACGCCACAAAACAACCTTGTACTGTTAATTAGATATAGATTACTTACTCGTGGTGCAGACAGTGTGATAGTCTGTGCAATGACAAGAGCGTTTAGGCAAACGTCGATTCTTTCAATTGAATCATGTTGATTCCATGGTGTTATTTTTGACGCAGCACAGCTCTGTTCATAATTGCTTCGTAGATATACTGGCTCCCGAGGCAGGTGGGAATAAAAATCTGAGGATATCTTTGAATGAAAATGAATCCAGATGTAAAATCTGGTTAAATAAAGCAAAAAATAGTAACATTTTCATTTTCCAGTGCGCCCATATGATGTTATTCCATAAGAGCGAGCCTCCAACAGTTGCTGATGTAGACATTTGCAAGGGATAATACAGCCATCAGCACTAATACCTATGAAAAGCTGAAAGCCACAAGTGTTTTTTAAATTTTTTATTTTATTTTCCACAGTTAATCCAAAAGTTGATCTTTTCTACTGCGATGTTGGACTGTGTTCGTCAGAGGCAACAACTTCTCCTCCAGCTGTTTTTAATGGATTCATGAAAACAGTTGGAGCCTGTGGCAGTGATGTGGGGCGAACCCACAGCAGAACAAACAGTACCAACTTTAGACTGTGTACAATACCTCAGTGGATTTAGACGTTTCATATCCATTCATGTCGGATGAAAAAAATAAAACAAACAGTTTTGCAGTGGTTTTATTTTCCTTGAAAGTCAGGAGTGCTCCTGCTTCTGCTTTCACTTTGATGCAATCTACTGAGATTATTATATAAAGACTGGAGTTTTATTATACAGAGGACATGAATTAGATTTAGTTTTAAAATCTGTGAAGCAAAACAAAAAGAATGATTGACATCACTCATGTGGAAAGTGGGGAAAATATTTCCTGAGGTTTTCTACTTCTCTTCATTTTTGTTCTTTTGTGGTGGTGTTTTATTATTTCATAGGAACAGTAGGTTTTCTGTGGTTGTATAAGATGCTCTGTTTCTGTCCACTGTATGTTTTTAAGTGTCTTTAGCTGTAGCGCTAACTTACCATTGTTATTTATTGATACCGGCAGTATTCTCCAAAGACTCTTTTTTAGCACAGATGTGAAAGGTGCAGTGCCGCTATCTTTGTCTCAGTCTTCCTCGCTTCTTCTTCTTCTCTCTCTCTCTCTCTCTCTCTCTCTCTCTCTCCCTCCTCCTCCTCCTCCCTCTCTCTCTCAGCCCTGCTATCTGCCTCCCCTGGCAGTCTTCACCAGCTTGTGCAGCCTTTACTAACTAGCTGCGCACTCCCACTCATAGGAAAATGATGATGAGACAGCAAAACCACCACAGAGACAATGCGCGGCGGACAGAGAGGAAGCAAGTCGGAGAGAGGGAACGGACTTCAGGAAGAGAGAGAAAACGAGAGAATGAGAGCCATCAGTCTTTTTTATGCACTTCTACCACATATATGTTCATCCCCGAGGGAGCACTATGTCTCTGTCTAGGCCTCTGCCTCGCTTTCTTTCCCTTTCTCTTTGTTGTCATCATTCAATGCATTTCCCTCTCTCACCAATCCCCCTCCTCCCCTCTACCGTAAGTTATTAAATCTCCTCTCACCCCCTTCCTGTGTTTCTCTTCTCCTCTCCTCCCTTCATTCCTCTCTGCCCTGCAACCTTTCTGTCTTGTGCCACTAAGTGGACTGCTTATATAACCGCATACACCTAGAGGGACTCCCCGCCTCCTCTCACCCAGGCAGCCTGTTCTTCTCACTCCACCCTTTTAGTCTCCTTTCCTCCTGTTTTTCTTCTCTGCACCACCGTACCTTCTTTTCTTCCTACAGTCGTTTTTCGTCCTCCTCTTCCTTTCTTCTCCTGCTTCCTCTGCTGCTGACGTTACGTTTGGAACAAACGGTACTCCTGCTGCGTAGCTGCAGCTAGTGAGGCTAAGTGATAACCAAAACAGCGAAATAACGGGGTCGCATGTTCATCGAGTGCTGAAATATTCCAACAGCAGAGAAAGAATCAGCAACACTTTTCATAATCAATTACTGGTAATTACTTAAGATAAATACCAAGCAAAAATACTATACATCCCAAATGTGAGGATTTGCTTCTCGTAAATTGAATGCACTTTTATTTTGGAAGGTTGATTGGACACAACAAGCAATTTGAAGACGTCACCATTGGCTCTGTGAGATCATTATCATCATATAGTATTTCACTATTTACTGACATTTATAGACAAAATGTCAATAGATGAATCTAAAAATTATAATTGTTGCATCAAATAAACTATTATTGCTAATTTCTGTATCCTCTCATGTACACGTTTGCATATTTCTCTGTCTCTCCACCCAGAGAATCTTCAAATGGCATGAACAAATGCATTGGTGGTGAGTTAGCTGCATTTGCTGAACTGTCTCAGCAGTACCCAGTGCCTTTCATCCACAAATACAGACACACACACACACACACACACACACACACACACACACACACACACACCCTCTCTTCCTCCGGCTCTTGCTTTCTTGCATGCTGCCGTCCTCTCACCTATTTCTCATTGACTGCGTCACTCTCCCTCACTTTCTTCATGCCACTCGCATTCAGGATTCTCCCCATCGCGTGTTTTCATATTCAACACACTCTCTTTCTCCCACTTTCATCTTCCATCTCCTTAACCATTCTCTCTATTCCACGCCCATTGTACCTCTTTATCCAGCTCTACCTCTCCTCTCTCTCTCTCTCTCTTTCTCTCCCCCCATCTCAAACTTCCTCCCCTTTCCTACCACCACCAGCCCCCCTCTCTAAATATAGTCCCTTTGAAGCATAGCTGTGTTGTCTCTTACCGCAACACTGCAAGACAAAAGTCTGTCATCTCACATCTGAGCAGCGGGGATAGAAAGCACAGATAAGATTGATGGCCCAAAAAGAACACTGGTTAAGAGAACCGATATTCATCTCGCCTCAGCATGTGTGTGAACGAAGAGAAGAGGTGGAGATGAAAAAGGACGGGATAGTAGGACAGGATCCAGAATAAGGAGCAGTGGTAACAGTGATAAAGATGGCGGGGCAGAGGGAGAGAGAGAAAGAAAGAAAGGGAGAGAGGTGTTATGACATTTCTGATCCTCATTTTGTAATTGAATAATAATCTCTCTGGGGGCCTGACCTAGTAACGTATGCATGTGTGAGCACGTTTGTGTGAGCGTGTTCACAGCTTTGTGTGTGTGTGTGTGTGTGTGTGTGTGTGTGTGTGTGTGTGTGTGTGTGTGTGTGTGTGTGTGTGTCTGTGTGTGATTGTGTGTGTGTTTGCTGGCACAATGTACACACAGTGAGGGGTGGTTGTGAGTGTGTGTGCTCTTTTGTATGTGTAACAGAAAATGTGTAAGAAAGAGGAGACAACCAGGAGGGGGGAAAAAAATGAGTGCAGAGCAGAAAGAGAGGAGGTTTTAACATAATACAGCACCACACCGCCACCTACTGGTGCAAATACGTCATTACAGGTAGTTTGCGCAGGTTACACATCACTGCAGCCAAGGACAATTCCCATCTAATCAGCTCACCTGCAGGAGCCCTTCTAATGACTTCTACTTTGTCTAATTACAGATTGTGTAATTTACATAATAAGTATACTCAGTATTATAAACAGAGAAGATCACAGCAGGGCAGCTGAATGCGAAATCATACCACATCATCACCTCAGATGTTCAGTCAGGAGTCTTAAAGGGTTACTGTGCCATGATGTACATCACACACACACACACACACACACACATATGCTCAACCTTAGAATGGCCTTCCTTGCCTGCTAACAGCTTGCTCGTCCATCAGCGGTGGTTGCCAGGGGAGCATGGTCCATCATATGTACTGGTGTGCAGGCCGCTTCCCCTGCGGCCAGAGCATACATCGCCACTGACAGGATCTCCTTCCGCCTCAATGACCCGGCCTGTAGCGGACTCAGGGGGGAAGCAGGAGTGCAGATTATCATTCTCAGCACCGTTCTCAGCACCTGCCACGAGGCATTTAGAGAGAGAATGTGTGTTTTTACATGCAGAGGGGGAGAAGGATGGAGAATAGTTTTATCTCTTGAAGGAAAGAAGGTGTTCATATGTGCTGAGGGAAAGGCCCATAACTCTCGGCCTCGGTGTGTTGCCTGTGTGTTGCCTTTTGTGCTGATATTATTTTTTTTAATCAATTGCTCAAAAGCCAGATCATAAAATTAGCATAAATTTTAATAATCTGTTAATAGTCATATTTGAAGTGGAAATTTGAAACATTTGCTGATTCTGTGCTCTGAAATGTGAGGCTTTGCTGAATCTGTCTGTTATATCATTGTAAAGTAAGTATACATGGGTTTCTGTCTGTTGGTTGTTATAGAAACAAGCAATTTGAATACATCACCTTGGGCTGACTGTGAGGTTAAAGGAATACCTTGGTGTTTTAGGAAATATGAATATACACTTTGTTTTCAAGAGTTAGATGAGACGGTTAATATCAGTCTTATATCTGTCAGTTAAATATAAAGCCGGAGCCTGGAGCTTAGCTTAGCTTAGCATAAAGACTAGAAGAAGGGTAAACAACTAGCCTGGCTCTGTCCAAAGGTACAACAATCCACTTAAAGGTCAAATGTTACAGTCTATCCTGCTTGTTTAAAAGGTCTCTGTTTTATGAGTGGGACTATTTATTGGCTGGGAGAAGTGATTTCCTGTAGTCTTGTTGCCCAACAAACCTCACGCTGATGACAAAGTTGAAGTACTCCTTTAACAAAACTGGTTCACTATTTGCAGCCACATTTCATTTTTGTTTTTCCTTCTTTCTTAATTCCCCCTCTCTATCTCTCTTCCTCTACCTGTCTTTTTATCCAGGCTACGGAGGGAGGGATACACGGTGCAGGTCAGCGTCAATGACTACCTGGACATCTACTGCCCGCACTACAACACCACCCAGCGAGGGACGCTAGAACGCGTCGTGGCCGAGCAGTACATCCTCTACATGGTCAACTACCGCGGCTACCGCACCTGCGACCCCCAGCTGGGCTTCAAACGCTGGGAGTGCAACCGGCCCCATGCGCCTCACGCGCCCATCAAGTTCTCTGAGAAGTTCCAGCGCTACAGCGCCTTCTCCCTGGGCTATGAGTTCAACGTTGGCCAAGAGTACTACTATATCTGTAAGTCAAGCTAGTAAACACCAGCGCTGGCTCCCTTTTGATGGATAGAAAAGAAGCCCATGGGGCGTCGTGTAGCGTAGTAGTTTAAGCAGGCGCCCCATGTGTAGAGGCTACAGTCCTCGCTGCAGTTGGCCCCGGTTCGAATCCCGCATCGGACGGCCTTTCGCTGCATGTCATTCCCCCTCTCTCTGCCTCCCTGTTTCCTGTCACTCTCCACTGTGCTGTCCATTAAAGGCATAAAAGCCCAAAAAAATATACTTTAAAAAAAGAAAAGAAGCCCATGGGCTCTACACATTCAATATTTTGTTCTGAGATTATAGATTATAATGAGGAGCTTCTCTTCTCAGCTGCCGTCACCCACATGTATTGGCAGTGTGTGGGTGTTTTCTAATAGATTCTGGAGGTTCAGCTGGGGACAGGATGTTGCTCAGTTGCTTCGCTGCAGTTTTCACAGCTGATTGTTGAGGGTGGGGTGGCCTGCAGAGGGCACAAGGTTTACATGTTTTGTGTGTGTGTGTGTGTGTGTGTGTGTGTTTGCTCTCTGTTTCAGCCACGCCCACCCACCACCATGGCCACAGCTGCCTGAGACTGAGGGTCTACGTCTGCTGCTCCACCGGTGAGACCTAATAACTCTGTCTCTCCCACTCATTTAATACAATTTCTTCTCTCTGTGTGTCACTTCGTCTCCCCCTGCGATCTCTTTGTATCTCCCAAGCACACAAACACACAGAGAAACAAAGACAAAGAAGTAGAGAGAAACAGACAGAGGGAATAAACTAAGATCTGACAGTCTTGTCTTAGGGAGAGGCTTTTCTGCCTCGTGCTGTCTTGGCGAGGGTTTGATGATGGCATTTTGTTCCCCCTCGAAGCAACGCTTTGAGAGTGATGGCTTAATGTTATTCTCTGTCTCGGTGCTATTACAGTAATGATCTGTCTCTATCTCTGAATGACATGCTCGCGTGAAGCCATACGAAAGATGTAAAAGGAAAAAAAAAACTGATTCAGCTGTAAGATGCAGCTCTTTCTGCCCTCCTCTCTCTGTCACTCTCATCCTTCTCTTCCTCTTGACCATCTCCCCCTCCTTTTCCCTCACTGTCTATCTCTTCTTGTCTCTCTCTGGCTCTCTGATGCCTGCTGCTCTGTATAGTGTGTGTTATTTTTACCCTGTTAGCCCGCTCTCTCCCCTGCAGGCCTTTGATCAGGGAGCCCAGTGCTGAAAGCCTCCCCCTCTCCTCTAACCTTGTCAGCACTAATACATCCCACACTTAGGCCAGTGTCAGCCCCTGTGTACACATCACCTTAACACCCAGCCCCCCCATCCCAGTGTCACGGCTAATCTATTGATGTGTCTACCACGCCTCCGTTCGTTTTTGTGTGTGTTTGGGTGCATCGCTGTGTGTGTTCGAGCTGCAGGAGTCTGAGCATGTGTGTGGGTCCGCACATGGCAGTATGTCAGCTGTAAATCTTTTTCAATGTGTTTTATGTGCATGTGCATGAACGGCTATGTGTGCATGGGTGCGTTTAGCCAGTATACGACCCGCAACCTTTACTCAGCAAGGTCATTCTAACAGCTTGCTATCAAAGACACTGTTGATTTCAGCTGCCTCCAGACCCTTTTTCATTCCCTCTGCACGTCTCCCACCTTAACCCTTACAAGACTTAAAGATAAGAAAGAGATGGGACTATTCGTGACACATGCTGCACATCTGTGAAGAGCGGCAGATGAATTGCCGCCAGCTTCTATGTAAATTCTCTGCGAATGGTTTTTAATCCTCCCAACTATGCATCAGACTCGCAGGCGAACGCACACACACATATTTCATTTAAAAAAAAAAAAAGCAGAAAATACACAAAGATGTATACGCATGCACATCAACAAACCCACACATCATTCATGGGTAATTTAGCAATGCAGACTGAATGTAATTCTGTGTCTAGACAAAGAGTAAATGTAATAACGATTTCTGTCCACCGCTACCAAATGCTTTCAGTCTTCAGATGGATTCCCAGGATTTCTTCATGGTTTCTCAGTGGCAGGGTCACACTTAACTCCTCCGTCTTCTGCTATAACTGTACACAATTTAACGGTGCCTAAAATGTGCATTTTAGTTTTCTTCCCTTATCTCTGTCTCACTCTTTTCTCTCCTCTGCTTTTTATTCCTCTCTCTTCTTTGTTTTTTGTTTTTTTCCCCTCTGTCTTTGCGTGTTTATGTGTTGTGTTTCTCAGTTTCCCAGGCAGATGATGACTCCAGTCAGACTTCTCCTGACTACACAGTCAGGCCAAACATAAAAATACACAACCTTGGTGAGTGACTCGACGTTTGTTTCTGTGTTGCTGAAAATGAACAGCGGCCAATCGCCAGATGCTGGTCAATATTTGGCTGTGGCTGCAAAGCTTGATTTGTGTACCAATCATTGTGGAAAGGAAACAGCCATTTGTTAGTTGTTGTTTTTTTTTTTTATTCTATGGCTGGTAAAAGAAAACCCACAGGCCATAGCTGGGTGATGAGACCCTTTTTTGCTGCTCTTGAGAGTTGTGCAATAGGGGGAAGACCATGAACACTGCAAGTTTAGTGATTCAGCAGTACTGACATACACTTACATTCTTATGTACATACCCTATACGTATCAGTCATGCAACATTAAAAGATAATTCCAGTGTATTACAACTTGGCTCTTATTTTGACAGTTACACCAAAACAGTATTGGCCCTGATACTGACCTTGTTTTACAGTTCATTTTTCAGTGTCCTAAAATTTTGCATTTCCTCTGTCAGTCACATTAATTCAGTAATGACAGGATGCTAACGTAGTATTTAGCACCACAGCTACCCCTGGCCTCATGTTAGCTGACACAACAATGATTGTCTTGAGTTGCACACAGTGAAGTAGTTGAACCAAGATGATGGTCTGCCAACTCTGAGAAATGTGATCACCGCACAGTTAAGGCAACAATCTTACTGTTTGCTTTGATTCTCTCTTGTAAATAAGTTTGGCTAACCGGGGGGGGGTGTTAATACAACAGTTTATATTAGCAATTTCACAATTCCACAATGTTCCCACATCTCAGCTACTAACTTGAGATGAGTTGTCTTTTTTAAATTCCAGATAAGAACAATGGAGACAGTATCAAACCAGAATTATCTCGTAATGTTTTTAAAAATAATAATCTACAAAAAAAACTTTGCTTGGCACAGTGTACCACACACACACACACACAGACACACACACACACAGACACACAAAGATAAAACTTTCCTCTTTCCTCTGCATGAAATCCACAAGGTCAGCAGAGGTCTCGTAAGGAATGAAAGGTCCATGTTTACCTAAGGAGAAAGCATGTCAGCGAGTGAGTCAATTGTACAGCTGAGTGGTTACATAAACCCTCTATTTTTCTTTCTCTCTCTCCATCCCCATCTCAAACAAAAGCCTCTTGCCGGGAATCATTTAGTATGCTTGTTCCTGGGAGCTGTAGGCAGTGTGTGGCGAGGGCTAAGAGAGTGTGACCTGTCTGAGATGGAAACTGAGACCAGCAGAGACGGAGCTGAGAAGAGCTCTTGAGCCATCAGCAACGAGCACCTTCAGAGAGAGAAGGAGAAGGCATGAAAGTGCGAGGAACAGACGAGAGAGACAGAGGGAGAGAGACGGAGGCAGAGGGAAGAGGGAGAGCAAGAGACAAAGTGAGATAGAGAAAGTCAGAGAGATAAAAGACAGGAGGGAGGCAGTGGAGGAGAAATGCAGCAGGAGAAAGCCTGACAGAAAGAGGGACAGATAAGGCAGAGAGTGAGAGAAACAGGCAGAAAAAGAGATAAAACCGGAGAGGGGGCAGAGAAAGGGGGCTGCGGAGAGAAGGGGCAGAGGAAGAAAGAAAATCTCAGTGGTGGGCGAATTGCTCAGCAGTAACTCAGGCTCGAGCTTACGTAGAATTTAATATGAAAAAAAAAAAAAAGAAGAAAAACACACATTGGCAGGGAATCATAAAAAATCATAGCCTCTAGCGTAGTGATGCATTTTGCTGAATACATTTGGAGAATAACAAAATCAGGACACACAGATTTATGCGCACTCACGCACACACACACACACACACACACACACACACACACACACACTTAAAAACAACTTATACCCCTGATGGCCCTGCTGACCGCTGGACACCCACTCTCTTGACTCACCCTCAGGACCAGACCAGCCCACAGACTGGCTTAGCATCAACAAAGCTTTCCCTCTCTCTCCCCATGTTTGGACTTGCTGTTGTCTTCGTTACTTTATTATTAGCTTCGCCTCTACGTCACACCAACCTTATTTAACATGGTGTATTAAGGATAATTCTTAGTTTTGTTTGTTTCTTAGTTTCCCCCATCATTTCTACAGGTAATAATCCACCCCCTCTCACCTGGTTAATTGCTTAGATATGGAAACGTTGCTGGTGAGATCAGTCACACAAGGCAAGAAACATGAGCAGTAAAAGGATCGTACAGGTTTTAAACAAATCCCCAGGCCAGCCAAACTTGCAACAATAAAGATATTACCCTACACTGTGATGTAAACGCTCTTCACAGTGAATCGCTTTTATGAAACAGGCCATCAATGGCTTGTTTACAACCTGTCAGAACATCTGAGTCGTCACTTGTCTTTCTTGCCCCATTAGAAAGTGTTTCCAGGATCTCAGCAATTATTCGGTGATTCCATAAACATATATAACATACATAAACCACGAAACAAGACCCAAGTTGTAATAAACCGTATTTATGGATTCCCATTTTTTCTTATGTTTTTTGTTTTCTAAAACACATTGCTGCCCACTTCTGTTCTGCTTGTAGCTGTTTTCAACATGAATTATAAATAACAGAGATTAGTTATGATAAAGCATCTTATAGCCAATGCTGAGACTGTTCCAACAAATGTGCTACAAGAATTCAGCATCAGTCTTGCCGCTTCCTGCTTGAATTAATCATAACTTTATAGTTTCCTGCAGCAAAGCTTAATATACTGTGCATTTCTCCATCTGTGACATACTTGCCCTTAAACACTTTCCTCCTATATTGAATGTCTGCAGCAGCAGTGTAGGGCTGAAGCATGAAACATGAATTAGGTTATGCACAAGAAAACACAACACATCATTTTTAGATGCATCAATAGACATTAGCGTCCTTGATTCATCCGTTCTGAATGTGTTGTTATTGTGTGAGCAAATTTTCTCAAAATCAATCATAAAAGATAGTTGTGTTGCGCCAAGCAAAGCAAAAGACTTCATCCACGTTGTGCAGTCTACACATTCAGTGACCAGAAGCACTGGAACCCCGTTTCCGAAACATGTTGGGCTGCCTTTGGCGCTGATAATAGCTGCCTCGCTTTGTAGAAGCAACTTCACAGCGGACTTGCAGCCTCCTAGCCCGTTAATCAGACTGAATTGTTTCACTTTGTTGTATCATTCTGCTGATGACACTTTCAACTGGCACAGAATCTGCAGTTGTTGGGAGCACTGGGGGTTTGGTTTTTTTACCACGATCAGAGACATTTGCAGATCACATCCACATGTGATGTCATTGCTCTTTGGTTATTTCTTATGGATGTAGCCCGGTAGCTATGAAGGAAAATGAGATCCTCATTCTTTATCCTGCCTATGAAGTTGTGATTGGTCAACTCTTTGTGCATCCGGTGGAAAACAGCCATCGTCGAGCATGACAACAGATCTTTTTGAATCGCTGGACATACCAGAGATGTGGACGGTAATTCAGACGTCTAAAACTGGGGTAGTAGCCTCCCAATGTTAAAGCTAACACTGTAAGTGGTTAACCTTAACAGCACAAAGACATCAGGGCTTTGTGCAAAGTGCCAGAGGTTGATGAGTGGACGCCGCTGTCTACAGATACTGAGCTAAGCTACTGTGCCGTTTTGTAATGGGAACAATATCAGTAAATTGTGATTTCCCCTGAATGTTCCTCAAACCGAGTCTTTCACTGTGACTGAGAGCATTGTCTTATCTTTATTCCCTCAGTAGTACGTGATGGTCATGGTTGCATGAACCTGCTGGAATGTAAAGGTATGTTCTGGCATTAAGGCGTCGATCTACAAGTATTAATAGTGTAAGCGTGTAAGTGTAAGCCAGTTGAATGTCCTCCACACTATTACACCTCTCCCTCTGACCTACGGAGCTGTAACCAGACATGATGGGTCTATCGCCTCACTGCGAGTCTACCCTCATTGTGGCGTAGTTGGCATGAGGATTTATCAGACCAGACAACCTTTTTCCTCTCATCGACAGTCTAGTGCTGATGCTTCTTATCTCACTGTAAATGCCTGGGGCGACTTCACCGTGGACAGGAGAGCTACCCTAGCACGCTCGTCTGTTGTTATACCCCATACAAACAGGACTGCACCGGATTGTGTGCTCCGAAATTGATTGCTGTATCCCACAATTGCGCTGTGATGGTAGGTGTCATACTGAGGACCTTTGATAACTTGTTATGGCCCGAGGCGCCCGACGTCCCCCACATTCATCTTCCAAGGGCGGCCTCCCTAAATAGCAAGGGTTTTGAAGAGGTGCATATTGTGCAGCTTTGTGAATGTCAAAGCTCATTGCATCCAAAAACAAGTCTGGAAGAATCTGTTCACAAAACAAGTGTGGACATGGAGTTGTTGTTACATGGACTTGTTTATGTAAAGGGAAGGTAAACCACTGTAGGGACAATGTCTAGTCTTCTGCTCACAGACTATTTTTTACATTTTAAAATATGAGACAAAAGGTGTGAAGTCACCACTACCTGAGGCAGCGCTGCTCTATATTCTCCCTCCTGCCTTCACTTAGTGTTTCCTGTTTGAGTTCGTCCCTGTGCACCCTGGTGTGACTGTCAGTGTCGTGTGTCATCGCCGAGGACAGATGCCTTGTGTTTCCTAAGAGCGACTGTGACGCTGGCTCGAGTCACACACGACCAGGACAAAACCAGAGCAGCCGGATGGTTCGGACTGAGACGGAGGAAAAACAAGATTCCGTACATTCGCCAAACATCAGCTGTCATGTGGTTGATGTTTCTATGACTTATCTCTTATCGCCTTCCTTGTTTTTACTTGTAGCCAATTAATCTCCATTATATTCAGCAAACTCCAAACAAGGCTTTAACGTCAAAGTGAAACAGCATTCCTTATTTTGATGTAAGACAATATGTCAGCTAGAGTTTTTGTGCATATGGACATTATAATGACAACATTAAAGTAAAAGTAATGGGATTTTTTTTTTATAGACAAACAAGATTAGTCAGTGCACAATTTGTCAAGTAGATATATCCTTTCTTGTGTCAAAACAAGTATTTTTCTTCTCTCCAGCGTCATTTTAAGATGTTAAGTCAAGATAATTTGCTAAAGACACTATGTAACATCAGTATGCCACATCTGAAAGCTTTAAACTCTTCCATCACCCATCCCATCTCTCTTTTATCTCTGATGTGGGCTAATGTGACTGTCGTCAGCAAGAAATTACAGCCTTTTTCTGCACTTAAATTACGTGATAGAAAAAAACAAAACAAAACAAAACAGATTTTACTCGCATCTCAATGCAGCTCACCCAGGTTGTCCTGAAAAACTGTGACAGATTTGTAAGCAACACAGCTCCGTTTGGTTGCTTTTGGTTTATTTTGGCACATAATAACCCTCTAGATATAATGGGAAACATTATGTGGAGGCAGAGCGTAATGACTCGGTGTAATCCACTTTTTACCGAATATTACAGAATGAGTTCTCCCAGCTCTTTTTTCCATCTTTCCCCTCCAGCTAATGTTCTGTTGTGTCTAATCAATGGCAAGGCCATAGTAATTTGGTTTGATTGAAATCCCTCCAGGATAAAAACATCATTAGTGTGAAAAGAGGAATATATGAAAAAAAAAAAAAACAGATCAGAAACAAAAGTGTTTTTAATTTTCCTTCCCACGGGGGGAAATGGCCATATGTAGCAGTGCTGATGATAATTGGTGGTTTGTTGATAATTGCATCATGTCTTTTTCTCTGCATATGTTAAAGCACAATTTGCATGCATCACACATTGCCTTTAGATTGATGAATTAATAATGTAGTAATGGTTCGTTTCCCTCTGTCTGGCACACTGACTGTCTCTCTCGCTCTTTCACACTGACACGCTTCTCTTTTCTCACTTTCTCATTTTCTTCTTTCTGTGCTTTCCTCTCCAGATGAATTTAACCCTGAAGTTCCCAAACTGGAGAAAAGCGTAAGTGGCAGCAGCCCATCACGTGACCGCCTTCTTCTCACCGTGGCAATGCTGCTAGTGTCTGCCGTGCTTTTGTCCTAGCGACTGTCACCGAGAGTGACACTTCATGCATAGCTGGACCGCCTTGTCCAAAGGGCTTTGTATCCACCTACTGCGAGTTTTTGATGCAAGAGATGGCAGAAACACAGAAGAGAATCAAGTAGAGGTGCAACAAAACCACGATTGAACTCAGAAAAAAAAAAAAATCCTTGAATTTAACTTACTGGACTTAAAAAAAAAAAGGAGAGGCCTTTTTGCTGTCATATCTACACCAGTGTATTTTGACACTCCATGTGTTGTTGGACATAATTATCATACGAATACCACAGCATTTCATGCAGGTGTGTTGTGCCACAACGTGGAGACTTCAACAACAACCAACATTCGGAAAAACAGAATTGCTGTCGTGCCCGACGGCTGACAGGCGAGAGAGAAAGTGGACTTTAATGAGTTGGATGTAGACTACATACTCTTATTGTAGCATGGATATCAAATCACCTGAGGAATTTAAGCTGCACTGTCTTAAGCTGATGAATGCAAGTTTTTTGTGACGGTAAGCTTTTGAAGAAGGTGGCAAATGTAACAGGAGCGGACTTTGCGGGGGATTTTTAGGCCTTGAACCCCAGACCAAGTATGCTGATGGATTAAACTCAGCTTTGATGTAGTAAAGAGCAAGCTGGACTCTGGAAACTTTGCTGATCTTACCTGGACTATACAGGATATTTATATAATCAGTCGGGGATGAGAGCTGCTGCCACTGTCCTGGACATTGAGGAATGTTTTCACACTGGAGTGAGGGAACTGTTCGTAATAAGAGCCTGAGGTGTTTCTTTAGAAAAGGGAAAGACTTTGTGAGGATATCCACAGGCCTTTCAACAATCCATTTTCTCCAGACATCAAAAATACCCCTGGCTTTGTGATAGGTACAGACGCAAAGCCTGCGTTTCTTAGAAGATAGCGAGTGCCCTCTGAGAACTAGTCCTTTGTCTGCATTTCCTGCCTTCACACTGTAACAACCCAAGAAAAATACAGACCCTGGACTAGTGATTTGACGGCACTTAGACGTGGTAGATGTGGTAGATGTGTGTTTTGTTCCGATGCATTTACCTTCAGCACTTGGCGTAGATTTTCCGGATGTCAAACCTTTCTCCTCGCAGCAATCAGCAGAGTCATTCAGAATCCCACTAATTTACAATTCTTAAAAACCTCTCTCAGTAGCAAGTTCCCTTTTAATCCCAGACAAGCCCGGCTAGTCCTTTTTCCACTTCGGAGGTTCCCAGCCAATCAGCGCTGAAGCCCATTACAGCAGTCACGGTCACCATGAAAACGACCCCATACAGTCGCCAGAGAGCGGCAGGTGCCTGAGGAGAAATTGTGCTTTGAGTCTCAAAGTAACGCTGCCGCCATTTTGTTAAAAATGAAACAAACAAAAAAAAACAACAAAAACAACAACAAAAAAAAACCACGTGTGAATGTGCAAATAAAGAGAAGTTCACTTTTTTATATTGTAATACAGGAAAACGTAGGCTGGCATTAATCAGATTACAATGTTGTGTTTTTTTTAATTTATTTACTTTTCAAATGTATTTATTTTAACATTAAAATATATTATTTATCTACCTAATTTATTAGTGTGCATTTGTAGGCCTTTGCTCAATAAGCTACTGTGCCGTTTTTTTATTCTTTTTTTTAAACAGTGGAATTTTTACTGCAGCGTTTTGCTTGTGTAGATAAATAGTCAGATGTAATTCAGCCTGACAACAAGAGAGGGTTATTGGTTATGACTAATCAGTGGGGACACACACTCAGCAACCCTACTCTCATGTAACAGACACTGCTAACCAGATTATGTTGCTGAAGAGCTTGTCATAACCCAACTGTGAATGCACAGACGGAGCCCGTGTAGATGGAAGGGCAGCATTCCTCAAGTGCTGCACTTGCGAAACGAAGGAGTCTGTATTGTAATGTATATTTATAATACATGCCGGTTATGGAATGTGCGTGCGTGTGCACAAGCGTGTATGAGCCTGCGTGTGTGCGCGTGTGCGTGTGTGTGAGTGAGTGAGTGAGTGAGTGAGTGAGTGAGTGAGTGAGTGAGCAAGGGGAGAAAAAAAACAACCATATGTGTGCACATGTATTGTGTGCGTATGTATGTAGAATGTGTTTGTCCGCGCTTTTCGAGTATGTGGCGTTTAGAAATTTCGTACCCGTTAAGGAGTCGTTTGTAGGATCTGAATATGCAAGTGCGTATGAGAGAATGTGCTCTTCTGTAATGTTAGCTTACGTTAACGGGGTTTGGGAAGAGCGGACGAAAAGCATTTACTGGTGTTGAAGACAACCACAAGAAATGTGTTTACCTTTGACAAGAATGAATAATTAAAAAAAAAAACTGTAAATTGAACCAAGAATGATTAAAAACAATGGCAATTAAAATCTTTTTGCAAATTTATTTTTGTGTGTTTATTTATAAGTGCATGCAAAACTACTGTTTCTTCTTCCCTCCTCTGTCTGCCCTTTCTTTATCTGAACAGTGACTCCTTCACCTTCACTCGCCCTGCACTCACTTCTGTTTATTTTTCTTGAGCACTACTTGAAAGCAATGCTCTCCCTTTCTCTCTCTCTCTCTCACACTTCACTTTCAGATGTGTTGGTCGTGAGCAGAAACACAAACGGACAGTAATTGTGCTGCACGTACTCTTGGTGTAAAACTATCACTGTTTCTCGCATGGCTCATCCTCACAGCGTCTCACTTCGGCGTCGGTAACACTTCTTCTGCCATAAAACATAATGACAGCGTGTGGGGAAAGTCACGGCTCCACGTTTCCCACTCTATCCATCTCCTATTCTATAGAAAAAAGAAAAAGGGAAGAAAAAAAAAACACCTGCAAGCCATTCATGTCTCCACAGATCTGTCTCCCTCGGTCTCTCCACATCCCTCTCCTTTCCCCTTTACTCCTGTCACCTTCTGTCTAATCTTCGTACGCAGAACAGAAAGAAGCTGACAATGGGGAGGGACACGTGTCTCACATGCACTAATGTCCGTGTCAAAAGGGACAGAGGGGGCAGATAAGATTTTGTCTTTGATGTTATACGTCAGGCCTGAAATCACATGAGAAAGAAAGAGAGAGAAGTAGAGCAGATTCCGCTGTCGGCTTCTGCTTTTCACTTGCAGACTTGGGTCAAATTAGATTTGCAAGTGAGTGTGTGTGCGTGTTTGTGCGCGCGCAGAGGGCTTGTGCCAAGAAATGCTCATCGTTATATTTAATATATTTTATGTGATTGACAATTTACTCGACATAATGTGAGTCGCACTTAACCAAGCAGGCTACAATGAAGTAATCACGTCTATTAATGTCTGTTTCACAGCTGTTTGACTCTGCTGCGAGGCTGCAGCCCCTGATTCTGTCTGACACTTTTGCATTTAGCTGACAGACTGATAATTGCTGAATATTACAGTAGGTCTTGGCTTACAGTCCCTTGCCTACTTATAGGTTTGGACTTGCACATAAACGCTTCAGTGTTTTGACACCGGGGAGCAGTGGGGGTGGGGGGGGGGGGGGGGTTAGCTTCTGCTCCCAGGCCTAGGTTGACAACTTAAACCATCATTTTGCAGGAAATTGGCCCTGTTTGGTTTTTTTTTGGCAGCGAGGATGTCTCTGGTTAGTTATGTAAGGGAATTAATGCTGTCATCTTTACACCTTAAATTCCTGTCTGGAAAAGCTTATGTTTTGCTGGTTCCTAAATGGAACATTAATTGATCTGCTTACTATTCAAATGAGAGGATCAGGAGAGTTGCCAGTGGATTAGAAATGCCTACCTTTCCCCGGAGGCGCTGACACAGAGCCTCTCGTTTCCACTGTGAAATAGATATCTAACAAGTTCTCTGTCCAGGCTCTAAGTAAGGAAGACATTCCATTAGCAAAAGGAGATGACCTCTTCTCCGTTTGGAGGCATATTATCGTTTTCTGAATCACTTACTGTGAGATAAGCCATCTGTAGCATGGGCAGGCCCGTGCCGTCGAGAAGAATTCCCCTGACAAGCTGCACCGTCTGGCCCAAACAATGAAACAGATGCCTCCTCCTCAGAGAACTTGTTATAGCTCAGGACATCAATGAGACAATCACTGAGACTAGCGCTGCCTTCAAGTGCTCCTCAGAAACTCCTATTTCAAGGTTGGGAGTCATAAAAATGAGTTGTGGCTCATTCATATGTCTCGAGCCAGAACAAGCTCTAATAGTCGAAATCTATTTATATATTCTACTTTGGTATTTTACTTTTGGAATAGTGCACCCCAAGAAAGATATTTGGCAGATGTTCCCTCCACATACTGTACAGGGGTTGCTCAGTTGTGAATAGGAGGAGGCAGGAATTGAACCACCAACCCTATGATTAATGTCCAACCTGAGCAACGTTTTATGCCAGATGTTGTACAAGAATGGCAACTACATACAAAAATGCAGACAAGATGAAAACATATATCAATCTCAGCTATTCACACACAGTCCATTCTCAGTGGCGCTCAGCTTGTATGTGTGGTATTTATTTTTCCTGAAACCAGCCAAGCCTTTTTCTGCCTGTGTTTGTTCTCATTTGAAATAGCCTCTGTTATTCTTTGTATTATAACTAATTTGTTTTGGGAAGCCTTTTCCCCCCCCCCACTCACACACACACACACAGACACACACACATGTTAATGCATTCCTGGAATATTTCTGACAGCAGTTTGAGGTGGAGTACGGTTTCAATCTCATGTGCTCTCTTGTGTCAGATGTTTTTTTGTTGTTTTTTTTGACAGCCACACATTGAAGACAACAATCATCAAACACCTCTACCAGGTAAGATGTTGGCAGACAGCAGATACAGTAATACATAGAATATTTCACTCAAATCAGTGTGCAAGCAAATGATCTACTTTCCACCCATAGGTGTCGCCAAAGCTTTCTTCAGCTGGAACAGGCAGTGACATGCATACGGGACATCTGAAAAACATTATGCAACAGATTTACCAAGTCTGCTTTCCTCTAAGATAAAGAATGAATTCAGAAAAACAATGATGACAACACTGAGTCGATTTATGTATTACGTGGTCTGCGCAGCCTGGATAGATTTAGCTGTCTTTGTTCATCTGAGCGGGTCTGAATTATTGGGTTAAGCTGCTGGAGTTCAGTAGAACTCAAATTTAATATTTGCGCAAACTAATTCAGGGAGTTTAGTGTGACATCATTGTAACCTCCGTTTGATTCATGTTTAATGGTGCCAGTGAGGCTGCTCAGGGACATTCAGCATTAACAACAACATGATGAATCAGTGAAGAAACTTCAGAAAAATAAATCAGGCTTTCATGAGGCCATCACAGGCCACAAGGTGCAAAATAGAAATAGCTTAAAAGAATATTGTGTCTTATGTAACAGATGAAAAAATGAGCTGACCCACTGTACTGACAAATTTTCTCAGCTCTTCAGGATTATATTAGTTCAGAGGGTGAAGGTTGTATTATAATGTCAGCTATTTCTGTTTTACATGGAAATCTAAGTTTATTCTTCCCTTGATCTGTGAATACTAGGAACAGGTCTTTTCGATGTTTTTTTCTTGTTTGTTTGTTTTTGTTTTTTTGCTCTTGTAATATTGGGCTCAGACAGAATGTTCTTTTTACAGTTCACATGTTGTTCTGTGCATAACATTTGTGATTCTCCCCGATTCAACCCTAACCCTCCCTACTACTGACGATACTGAGGTCATTAGAGTTTGAGGCTTTAGCAACCTGTGGTCGTTTACAATCGACACTTTGATATTTCATTAGCTGATCCAAGTATATTTTAGACTTAATCCAATTTGTTTATTTACTATCACTTATGGATGTCGCAATACACCAGAATTGATGATATTTAAACAATGACGTATTGATATTGTTTTAAAAATACACAAGATAATATTGTGAGGGCAGATGTTAGAACTTGTGGATCTTTATCAGTTCATCTGGTTTTCTTTTCATTCACATTCATTCAGTGTAATTGTTCTGTTGTACAGTTATGTTTACAGACTCTCTCTCCACCTCCCTACACTCATATTCATTTGCCAAAAAGAGACAAAACACACGATAATCAAAGTTAAAGATTAAATTTGTTGATATTGATATTGATATTGATATTGCGATAATATCGTTATCGTTTTGGCCACAATAATCGTGTAGTGAAAATTTGTTATTGCGACCGCCCTAATATCAATAATGGGTTCAATATTTTCCCACAGGAAAATCTTCCCACTAAGATCTATAAAACCCATTAATTAACATTTTATATTTGGTTTGTTTAATCCATACAAAAACCAAAGCTCAGCTCTTCTAGCTCTGGGCAAGAAAGCAAAAAAAAAAAGCAAAAAGAAGTGTTACTCCCCAAATGTCAAACCATTCCTTTAAGTACAACACTGGAGTAAATGTACTTAGGTACGTTTCACTGTTGTACCTGCTGTCTGTACCTGTTCACCAGGTCGCAGGTGGTACCTCAGACGCATGTCTCCTGGTCTGAAAGTATCCTCATGGGACCTCTTCAAGTCCTCCCAGGATTTTGGATTTGACTTGACACTCCTCCGGCTTCAGATCACAGTGAGTCAACTCTCTTCCTCTGCAGATGGAAACTGACCCAGGTGGGGGTTTGAGCTGAGAGAAAGTGCGGAGACGTTTTTTTTGGATACAGAATGACATCATGTAATCCCCTGGGAGACGTGATGCCAGCTCCTGCAACAAAGACCCTGGCATGGTTGGAGAACATGACGTGACGTGGTCCACTGGTGGCGTAAGCAAGCTATCAAAGTAAGAAATGTGAAATGTTAAGGTTCACTTTAATATGTCAGCTGCTGATGCAACACTCAACAACACTGTGTGAGCAGGATCTGTGGGGTCAGCATTAATGGTCCATTTTGAGCTGATAGTTGACCCTCAGAAAGAAAGAACTATGTAGCTTCCTTGAAATAGGCAGAAACTTGCATCTACTGAAGTCATAATGGACCTAAATTATATGAAAACTTCTAATTTCACAATGACAGCCCACTAATTTAAGAGACAGACTTTCTTGGACATGTTGTTAAGAGAGGCAGGAAAATGTGAATGTGCATTTTAATTAGAACAGCATTAAGCTTCCTAGAGGGCTTTGCTTTTGCGCACATTAATTTGGGCTCTTGCCAATCCTCTCCAGATCAGTTGACTAATGTGTTGACAAGTGGAGGAAAGTTATCACAGAATATCAAACAGACCACATTTGCCATCTGCAGCAGCCTCTAGTACGAGCAGCAACAGCATGTGTGAAAATGCTCTGAATATTAAAGAGGGCAGGATTTGACTGTAACCCAGGGCTGGAAGAAATGGAGGGAGATCTGAGGCTGCAAAAGGACAAAGACTTTATTCCCCTAGTTGAGGTCTTCTATATGTATTTACATTTATAAACACATCAGTGTATTCAGACTCTTGCAATCTTCCACTTTCTAATGTAAACCGTTCTGTTTTTCCATTTAAGGAGGCTAACACTTCTTATGAATTATAGAAAACACTCTGCTTAAAGCTGCACCATTCCTCTGCAGAAACTCTGTTAGCAAAAACATCCTGGCCTTCTCCCATGTGTGAGTATGTTAATGGATGTGAGTTTTAAGACGCTTCAGCTTCCTCTTGCTTGCACTAACACAGGCATTTCTGCAGATTCTATGTGGAGAAAGTTGAAGAAATCAGTGAATTTTTAATTACATGAAAAAAAAAAAGGACTGTGTGACAGCCTCACCAATTCCCACCATGGGAAAGTTTGTATTTTTAACAGCAATCTTTTTTTCTTCTTCCCTCCAGTCTTCGCTTGTTTTTCCTCCCTATGTTCTTTTTACTTTCTTGCATTTTTCAAATTTTTTTTTTTCACCCTGCAGTCTGCCTGTGGACCTCTCACCAACGGTGTTTAATCCTTCGATCATCAGGTTGCATTCCCTCCATCCCCTGTTAACCCTTGTCTTCAATGTAGACCGTCGTACCTTCCGCATTATTCCCCAATCACCCCACCCCCCTCCTCCTCTTCCTCTTTGCCTCCAGATTTAGCTGTAATCCCTCATTTCTGGTTGCTACATCTGCACAGCACTCAACAGCTGGGGACCTACTCACACAGGCAGACATGGACCTCATACAGTGTGTGTGTGTGCGTGTGTGCGTGTGTGCGTGTGTGCGTGTGTGTGTGTGTGTGTGTGTGTGTGTGTGTGT
>NW_019524961.1:999242-1019816 GCF_002814215.2 Seriola lalandi dorsalis | reverse complement strand
GTTTATATGCATGCAGGTGTCTCTCCATGACCTTTCAATCCAATATGCTGTGGCTCAAAGCCTTTTTTACGTGTGTGTGCGTGTGTGTGTGTGTGCGTGTGTGCGTGTGTGCGTGTGTGCGTGTGTGCGTGTGTGTGTGTGTGTGTGTGTGTGTGTGCGCGCAGACATGTGCCCACACTTTGGGCATCTGGTCAAGACTTAAGCCCAGGAATAGCTAATGCTTGTCTCCATTGTGACAGAGTATTTATGTCAGATTCAGGATGTTGCAGACGGACACAAATAAGTATCAAAGGAAAAACATAATATTGATTAAAATTTTACGGGAAAGCTGCAAAGAGAGGACATCTTGTTGTTTGTAAACACATTTTTCAAAAGAAAATCCGGTCTAAAGAGAATAAGTTTTATTACAAGGAACTTGGATTTTTAACGTTTGATCTGTGACTAGAAATTGCTCTCTTTTAAAGTTCAAAATAGAAGAGCTGATACTGCCTCATTACGCTATCAAAAGACAAGTTCTGGAGCGTCTTCACTCGTAGACAACCAGAGACCTACTTTGTAGATTAAATACAAGTTGGCAAATGATTTGATGTGGATACACACACTTTTTTATTATTAAATTAATGTCAGCATTAAAGAAATAATACTAAGTCAACTCATTTGGATTGAAATGTAAACAAGGCTAAGAGTCTACAGCTGTCCTAGCAGCTCTGTCAGGGTGTAATTAGGCACAGCGGTGCTTTGAGCTAAATGCTAAGACAAGCATGCTAAAACACCTACAATGAGTGGGTTAGCACGGTAACTATTGCTAATTAGCACTAAAAACCAAGTACGGCTGAGGCTGATGGGGAGTCATTAGTTTTGCAGATATTTGATCATAAAACAAAATGCTAAATGGAATTTAAAACATGATATATATGTATATATATATATATATATATATTGACTTGTACTTCCCTCCTCTCTTTCATGGTGAGATATTCTAAAACAATCATAGTTACTATTGTTCCTGCTTTCTTTTTCTAATAGTTGTTGCTTTATATATATATATATAGGGATATATATATATATATATAGGGATATATATATATATATATGTATGTATATATATACACATTGTATATACATATACAGTATCATCAGCTGGATTCCACAGGCATCATTTTTGTTTGAATACAAGTAAAGTGCACAGTGTCAAGGCCACAGAACAGCAGCCAACACTATCTCAGGTGCAGGTTGCCTCCCATCTGTCAAGAAGTGGGTGCCAAACTTGTGAAAAATATTTTCCTGGTTGACAAGTGTATTTTAAAGTCTCTCGAGGTGAAGTGCATTTGCCAACTCTTTGACCCATATATGAACTTAGGACTTCTTTCTGACTTCCAGTTCTGCAAAATTAAATGTTTGGCCAAAAGGGTACGGAGAGAAATGGGGTTGCCAGCATGGGGTATGGAGTAATGCTTTTTTAAAGGCTTTTGACAGGTAATCAAATACAGGTGACCAGAGGGGTTTTGCTTTGGGCAGGAACAAAAGCTGGTGAGTGAGTGTACGGTAACTATTCCCTGTTTTCATTTCTGACAAATGGGGGACACCCCTGGGAAGATGGCAGAGAGTCTGGATTTGGTATATTAGGTTCTATGAACAACTTTGAATTGAATTAATGAGTGTCTGGCATTAATTGAAATATGGTATACACTGTTAAGAATTTCCTGCTGAAGTTCTTGGGGCACATTCCTCTGGAGTTCCTGTTGCCAGGCTACTCTCAGTTTATCACTAAATACCTCTTGATATTTCTGCAGAATATCAGGATAGAAAGTAACTGAACCCTTTATGCCAGATTGATGCTTAAGTATCTAATGTAAAACTTTATATTATATTATTATATATATTATTATATTGTTATACCAGTGGCAAACCGTGAGTATTAGAGCTCGGCTTCAACCAGCCCCCATCCCCGACTGTCCCTATGGCATTCACTTCCAAATGACTCCGCTGTAGTCACAGGTATTTACTGGCTCCTGCAACGACACTTTACAGGAGCACCAACCCGGGAATGAGATGTGACCAGTCGAAACCTCATGCAAAACAGCAACACACATAAAGATAAAAAATGCTTAAACTTCTGTAGATATGAAATGCTATTAAGGTGTGGCCAGATTGTGGCCATTTCAGTCTGAAGCCACGCAGGCATTTAAACTAATGCTTTGTTTTTGCATAAATGTTTAAGGATATTCTGGCTTCCTTATTGGACCAGATGAAAGATGACAGAATGGAATCTAAATATTTAAAGTAGTAACTAAGTATAGATGCAGGGATACATTCACAGATAAACAAAAATGTAGGTAGAATTATCATCTCGATGGTGTTAATGCGACCCACAAGCAGAATCATTATTCTTCATTTGTTAAACATTACTTTCCCAGTTAGGTCTTAAGAGATCACCAAATTTACATGTGGCATCTACTCCAAGTGTTTTAAATTCATTTTGAATGATCCTAAAAGGAATAGTTTGTAAAAAATCTTATGTCTGCATTTATGGAGATGGGCATAAGTTCACTCTTTTTCAAATTTACATTATAACCAGAGAGGCTTCCAAACTGCTTAATAAGCTGAAGTAGGGGTGGAACGGAAGAGACGGGACGGGACGGACTATAGATAGTGGTGATTACAATTGATCCGGAGGGGACCATGAATGTCTGTACCAAATTTCATGCCAAGCCATCCAATAGTTGTTGAGACATTTCACTCAGCACTGGAGGGAAAGTCAGAGGTTCATCAAAGTCATTTGTACTCCTCCTCTGGGCATCATGGATGTCTGTGCCCAATTTTATGGCAATCCATTCAATAATTGATGAGATATTTCCTGTCTAGACCAAACTGTCGGGCCATCCTTGGAACCATGCTGCTAGCGTGACTGAAAAACTACCACTCTGATGTCCTAGACAAGCATGATGTTTTACAAGTTCACAGATATGCATTAAACTGCATCAGATCATGTAGCATGAATGTTTCATGAGGTTTTTGGTTGAATGACACATTGGTTTTGTCATGCAATTTTGGATATTTCAGCTGCTAAACTCCTCGGACTGATGACGTATCACTGATATGAAGGGACGTTTGGTTGAAAGGTAAAGCATGCTACACTTCACAACCACAGAAGCCTATATTTTTTACCTTGTGTGAGCATGTCAAATCCACTTACTTCAGCTGGCTGCTTTAGATGTCACAAGGTATCCTGACTCACTTCCCTCAGGGAATGTTTTCCCAAATGTCATATTGACAAACTAATTTTGCAAATGTCTTTCAGTTGCTTTTTTTTCCGAGTATTTACAGCCTTTGATGCGAAGTCAGACGGACATGTTGTGTGACTTAAAAATATACATTCAAAATGAAACACTGGAATACGAAAACCGATTTCATGAAAACATTCATGATTTTATGTTTATAAGTTGTCATTGTTTTCATCGCATTTCACTGACAGTTGAGCATTGACTTCAACAGAGAGCTGGTTCTTATTCTAGAGCATAAATAATCTTTTAGGCTGAAGCCAAATATCCATTCACAGCACATAGGACTCATGTGAGCGCTACATTACACCATCAGCCTGCAAAGTGTTAACGGCCACAATGATAGATGAGATGTTAACACAGACTGGTGAAGCATTGAGACGAAGTGAAAGACATCTCATTGCAAGAACTTGTAGGTGTTGGAAATTCTAAGATTGAAATTTGTCTTCGTTAAAAATCTTAAAAATCTTTTTTATTTATTCAGTAGAATTTATTTTATTTTATTTATTTTTTCACAGTAGGTATAAAGTTGGACTGGCAACATCTGTTTGCGGTGTTTATGGACTGTGTTACACATAGAAATTACTCCCCCCCCCCCCCAGCTGACAGCTTGTATTTATGGAAAAGCCAACATGACATGAATGCAGCATGACTGCAGCATAGGGCCAGCCATTAACAAGCCACACCTGTGCCTAATCAAACCGCTGCCTGTATATATCTGTGAGTTTGAGTAAATACTGAGAAGCAGGGACTGAAATAAAGACCCACTTTTACTTTACACAGTACACATGTAATTCTGTGGCACATGTGGTAGGTTTCATAAAACCCATTCAAACATTACTGTGCACCAGGAGGCTTGTATTTAAAAAAAAAAAAAAACAACAATAAAATCAACACAGACGTTTAACAATCACTCCCCGTGAACTAACTCCTTAACTGATGTCCCACTGATTTACACTTCATGAAGATGGATCCACTCCAATGGGATTTAGATTTTTCATAGATCTCCGTTTTACTTCTGTGTCATCAAATGTAGTCACTGTAATGCCACTGTACTGTAGCTAGTAAGTGAGCTTTGAGTTTAATGATAGGTAGTCTACATGTAAGCTTTATTTCAATCTTAAACGTACACTAACTGATTTCTTGGCCTGTTTGGGGGCAACAAAGAAACTGTGAACCCAAAACTAACATTTTATCATCTTATAGAGTTGATGTGGAGAATGTGTCAGTAATATTAGCATTAAAAGTGCACTCACATTTAACACACATTTAACATTGCACTCACTGTCAGACTCATGATGGACAGTTTGAAAAACACATTCTTCATATAATTAAACATATTAGATCTTGGAGGATGATACCAGCTTGTGTCTTACGTGAGTGGTCAAAATTTAAGCAACACTCCCTTTAAAGGCCTGTGTTTCCTGTGACTGAAGACAGTTCAGATTTGGAACACATCCTTTATCCACCGCCAACTCTGAAAGCATCCGCAGCGTTTATGCTGAAAAACCATGATCTCAAAAAGTAATTTTAAAGATTAATTGATGTTAAAATGCTACTTCGCACTTTTAATTAAAGCATTGGCAATCTCTAATGGGTGTGACTTTTTTTTAGTCCTAACATATCTTATTTCATTTTTGTGAAGGATGATAATGATTTTTCGAGTATTCCTCATCCATTATGTTTCTATGTGATTCAAATAAAAGACACTGTTCACGGTTCATTTCCCTTTAAATGACCCAGAACAAACCTTACTCCCGCTGTGGCATCGAGGTCCCAGAATGGGCACAAGAGTCAGTGCTGACAGACACTGATGACTTCCAGGCACAGACTCGGTTTATCCCCATACCACTAATGCTGCTATCCTCAGCTACACCCTATTAACAAGAGTTTGAGAGCAGTTTTTTTTTTAAACGGAAACCTAGATGTAGAGAGAGTGATTAAAAGACCTTAGCTGGCCTTTTATCCATAATCAACTAGCCTGTAGAGGGGAAGTTCGCAGTTGTGACCTCTGCCCAGCTATGCACGGGGGCTAAGCCCTCTCAAGCCATCACGATGTGTTATGAAATAGTGTTGATTTCATAAAGTGGTATCAAATGGAGGCAAAAGTTACCCACACATCTGTAGCGTTGCGCGATGCTTTAAATCTATAAATGGATATTGAGAGAGGAAATGAGGTAGATGCAGGATGAGTAAAAAGGAATGATGTTTGTGGTGTGTCTGTGTCAGTGAGGGCTCGTTTGAGTGAGTTGAGTGCAAATGTGTCCGTGTGTGCGTGTGTGCGTGTGTGCGTGTGTGTGTGTGTGTGTGTGTGTGTGTGTGTGTGTGTGTGTGCACGCGTGGATACATGCTCAAGGCCGTACTTATTCAACAGAATGAAAACAAGTCAGAACATGGTTACATGGTTCACCTGTCCTGGCAGAGCTGTTACACAATCCCTGCTCAGTTAAAGGCACATCTCGGTGAAACAGTATAAAAATAAACCTGACTTTCAGCTGATGTTCCCCTCATGTTATTAGCTCTGTTCCTCTCATATCATTATGACATAATTAGAGTTAGCTTTAGCAGTGGTAAGCTAAAACTGTGTTTAAGCTTTCCATAACAAATATCCCTCCCTGCCCTGTATGCTGTCATAGATTATTTAACTTTTTGAGGTGCGCCCTACCACGGGAGGAGCCGATGATGTTTTCAAGTGGGATTGTGTTTATTGTGTTTATTGTGACTCCAGATGACGAGACTTTAAACGACTCACTGTCGTGGTATTCACAATTTCGTAAATGGAAATATTTTCCAACTGCCTCAAGTTCATGACATATATGTTGGGGTTTTTCCAAATGTGATCCATGGAAGTTGCTGTTTAATTTTTCGAATCCTCCTCTCGCTTTGCATGTTGTTATCTACATGTTTGTTCTTCTGGACTTCCCGTGTTAGAAATATGACTTCATAGCTGTTACCCAATTTTTAGTTTTTTATGCTAAGCTAACTGGCTGCTAGCAGAAATTTCATATTTAGCGTACAGATATGAGAGTGGTGTCAACCTTCTCATCTAACTCTCAGCAGCATCTTTCCCCCAAAATGCCAAACTATTCCTTTAAGTTTGATTTTGCAACAGTTGACTAACATCTAACTTATTACTGATCATCTAGGGAGCAGAATTTACAAAGTGGGAGAGGCTACTTTGGGATATTGGCTGTCTCCCATGATCTGCAAGAAGTCCCTACCTCACCGAGATTCCAGCACAACCTATTTCACACATGAATTCATTTCGCTGTGCCACTTTCAAATGTTGCTTGGCACTTACTGTGCTCTCTGCACGCCTTTGACTACTGAGATCACCAATCCATTAATAGCAGATCACCAGCACCGCACCAGCAGTACCCACTACCCCACTGGCCAACATGGACACCGAATAATCCTGCACTAATACGATTTTTTACTGGAACAGTGAAATTTGCCAATAGCAATGGGATGATTTAGAGCACCAGACTGGGCTGAGCCCCTCATATATCCTGAGATGAACATAGCTTACTGTACGTGCACTAATGCCTCCTTGAAGCCCATTGGTGGAAATCCTAATGAGGACACATCATCCCAGATAGTATCCATATGTATCAGCCCACCAAGAGGTCCAGCAGAGGCTGTAAACAGACCATCCAGCTGTTGTGCCAGTTGTGTGGTAAACACAGCAAGGATTAGTCCTTGCTCTTAAGCTCGGAGATAATGATTCGAAATGGCCCAAGGTCAGAGGTCGATTGCATGTCTCCTGTTCTGTGGGCGGCATAATGTGCTACCCATATCCTGTCTGTTTTCAGAAATAGAAAGACCTCTGGTCCGGGTCAGCGCCTAAGCATCCGCTGCCACACCACAACTGTCAGGCGCAGATGGACATTTTGGAAGCTCAGAAATGACAAACTAATATCTAAGGTGCTGATCATGCACAAGCAAGTTGGCGCACACACAACACTCACACATATATACAATATACTGCATATGATTTCCACCTTTCACCCTGTTATGATGAGAGAGAAAGGCCCAGAGTGACCTCATGAGCTCTCAACCTCTGGATAAAGTGTATAATTCACATCAGGTCATAAGAGGTCTTTACTAGCATAATGGAAATTAATGAGTGCTCCACTGCGTGAGCACAGCTCAGCCCATTAAGGTCAACTGATGAATATGACCTCAACTCCCCTCAAATATTAAATACTATTGCACAATGTCAACAGACAGGAAAGAATAATCACTCACTGCCGTAGCGGCAGGAGCTACTGGATATATTCATAGTAAAAAATCCTCTGGTCCTGAGCTCAGAGAAATCCATACAGGGCTATGATGTACCTTTGGAGTTCAAAGCCACGAAGGGCTAGAGCAATTGCAGATGGTGGAAAGCAGAATTCTGTCCAAGAATAAGACATATTCTGTATTTCATAATAGATGCCAGTTTAAAAATGATAACACTATTAACTGACTACATCTTGATAGTATAAAGACAGTATCTGCCGTTGCCCACATCACATTAACTCTGCCAAAATTCACTCCAAACTATCCTGGCTACTTGTCAAGAACAACGGCATCTCAGTATTATGAGTTTTAGCAGGAAAACTATTTTAAATCTAAGTTCATCTGTGGAATACAACAGTTTAAATACACATGAAACATCTTAGAAGGAATACTGTGGAGGTGGAAACCTATGATTGGTTTTGTGAGTTTGTCATGTTGTCATTTTCATCAGTGGGGAGGTGCTTCAGTGCAGACAGTGGTGATTCAGTGTACTTAGTTCAGCTTGAGGACTCAGTGGTCTGTTTGTTTACTGAACACCTCTAGAATCCTAAGAAGGGTCACTTATCTTGTCCCAAAACTTGAACAACCCCACCTTAAGGTCCACTTACAAGCTTTTGTCTTCTTCGTTGGTGGATGGAGTTTCCACACTTGTAATGGTGATGGATTTGTTGACATGCTCGCTTAGTGGTTGTTATGATTCCACTAACAGCACTTTGGTCATGTTGGCTTAAAGTCAGACATCAAAGTTCATTTTTGAGCTTGGGAATAGTAGTTTTACAAAAAAAAAAAATCTATCCATCACCCAGATCCATGTACATGAGAGAAGGATCATGTGCCATGGTTGAAAGCTCTGGAAAAGAAAGTTTTATGACCTAAACCTGCAAAATGAATGACATTGCCATGGGTCAGCTGTATTTTTTCAGATCGTGTTTGTTTCCAAAAGCACAGCGCATGAGAATACACCTCTTCAACTGCGATGACTAATGGAGGAATAGATGAGCTCTCTGTCAACTCTGTCATGTCTGGTCACTTTCTACTGAAAAACCTGCTCACCAGACAGGACTTGTCTCGCACTCCGCTCACACAAAACAGCTTACCCTGTACAAACATGTTTCTTTTTATAAAGAGTCTGCTACTCCCCCTGAGGAGACAGTAAGCGAGCATGCATATTCATGACGGGTGCATGTATTGTCATGTCACAACGGAAAGACAGGCCAGCGTGTACGCCCTAACCCTTCCCTGGGTGGATCGCTGAGGGCTTCTACATGCTAACAGACACAAGCGCATGATGCATAGTGGTGAGAATGCGCAGGCAGGCCATGCAGAAAGATAGATTTGGACAATAATGGATGCATAGTGCCAGCAGGAGAATGCAGCCTGTTTAAGAATGATAGCTGAAAGCCAAGCCATTTCAGCGGGGCAGATCCATAATGCAGAAATCCCAAGGGGCAGCACCTGCCCTCTCATACAGGCAAGAACACACATGTTTTATTTTTTTTCCCAAGCACACACACAGACACACACAGTATGCATGGCCAGTGGAAGCTGTTGCTGTGGTGGTGTGAGGTGCAGAGTGGGGCCCCTCTTGGGCTGAGGGTCTTTGTTCCTCTTTCATGGGCTCTGCTTCCCTCTGATGATGGGCCCATTGTCCGTGCTTCCAGTGGACCTGCACCATTCAGGCCTGCTGATAAAGCCGCCTTTCACAAAACCATAGCAGGGGAAGAAGGAGGGAACGAGGGAGGAAGGGGATAGAAAGGCAGTGATGGAAGTGTGGAAAGCCAAAGGAGATGGGATGGACAAATTCAGCGAGGAGCAGAGAGGGTTAAAGGTAGGAAAGAAAGGCTTGTGATGGAAGGGAGAGTTCTGGAAGGGTGAGCAAGACTGGTGAGATTTTTAGAAGCTGGACTAAAAAACATCAGAGTGAGAAAAAGAAAAGAACAAAAGAAAAAAACTGGATTGAAGTAGAGTACTTCAAGGTGGGTAAAAAAAAAGAAAAAGAAAGGTTTCACTAGCTTCCCTCACCGGCTCCTCATCTACTGATCTGAGATTAGCCATCGGGCGAACAGAAGCTCTTGTCTCTCCAGTTGTTTCCAGCCTGCTAGATCACACACTGCACAGTCAAATCCAGCACACACATCCAGCGCGCATTGCATGACCTTACAAGGTTTTCCATCACTGCATGAAAATGAAAAACTCCTGAGAAAAAACTTTGAGGGGAGCTTTGTGCCACCCTTAATGAGAGCTAACATTAGCGCTTGACTCGCAATACTCTTGGCTGCAGTTCAGCAAAACACTGCTTACGTAATTATGCAGATTTATTTATTTATTGTGTGTAACCATGCGACTGAACCAAACTTTTTCTTTTGCCCAGAAAGGCAAGGAAGGAGGTGGAGGAGAAGGCAAAAAAAAAAAGAGAAGTGACCGCTGTCGTTGTCATGCAGAGCCGGAGGGGTTGCTGCTGAGAATGTCACACAGCGTTTGGTCATACCAGCAGGGCTTGGCCTTGAGGCAGCCTCTCCAGTTCCTCCTCCACAGGATTAGAGGGGTGAATGGTGAGCACTCATCATGGTCATGCGTTTTTCACCAGCCTGCTACACAAGTGCACACAGAGAGAACGCACAAGCAGAAAGCAGTCAAAAGTGGTAAAGAGTAGCCAAGTACCACAGGAAGACATGGATTGGGGCCACAGGCCATGGAGGGACAAGGAAAGAGTGAGGCAGCTGGTCACTTCAGATGGTTAATGATCCGGTCTCTAGAGCCCAGAAATAACAGACTTGAGCTTAAAGCAGATTTGTCCCTAAGATTTAATGAGATCTTTCACCCATTGAGATCTTTCTACCAAGAAGTTCATTAATCTGCCCTGAAAAGTAATAATCTAAAAATAGTTGCTCTAACGACGGGAATGTGTCAAACAGACTCTGAGTACTATTCTGGATAAAACCTCTTGACGTGGCGCACTGCAGCGGAGGTGGTCATCATAACATAATCTGTGCTGAGCCCGTCCAGAATGCTCCATGTCAAAGTGCAACAGCTTGAACTGGAGCATCACGCATTAATGCATATGTCTAGCTACATAAACACACCCTTTACTTAAAATGTAAAATAGGAGAAGTGGGAAGACTCTTCTGAGCACAAGCTGGTCGGTGCCGACACATGAGATGAAGATGCCCTTGCAGATATTGTGAAAAATAAATCAAAGTGGTGGTGACTCAGCTTGACAACTCAAACACTCTCATTTGGACTTTTTTTAAAGCTTAAATGTTAACCACATCTGTGAGAGAAAACTAACAAATTGCTTTGCAGATCCTCATCAGAGGGAGCTCAAAGCAGTCTGGTACGTCATGGCATTTAAGGTCAAAATAAAAAGTGAACTTTCAGAAATGTTAAAAATATTCAGTGATGATTACAAAGCACTGTCAAAAGCCTCTGAGGGCGCATTAGTAAGCCAAAGCAATGAACTGTTTCAGAGGCGCAGTGTCCGAAGAGTATGAGTTTTCATTCTCTCATTTTAATCCAGTGACTGTACCCATTACATGTCTGATATCTCACAGACTTGTGTGTGCGCAGGGTCATTCAGAGGGCCAGAATAGATTTAACAGGTAGCTGGAATAGAGCTGAGCAATTATGTAAGCAAAGAGACCCACTTAATGAGCATTTGCACGAATCCTTACACAAATAGACGACATCTGTAAAAAAGAAAAAGAAAAGAAAAAAACACTCAGATAAAAATACCTGTTTTGTGAATGGAGAGGGGGTTGCAGGTCCATAGGTTATGATGGTAATTACAGACGGGCGAGTGGGGGTGACAGGAAGCGCTGAAACTGAGCGGCGAGTAAAGCCACAGGGAGGATATGTTTTTGGAGGAGACATGGATGTGTTCAGGACTTCCATCCGCACAGCAACAGGCACCAAGACAAAACAACAAGAAGAGAAAACAAGAAATGTGGAGGGAGGAGAGGAAAGAAAATGAGCAGATGGAGTGTTAGAGGGAAAAGAGAAAAGACAGAGCGTGGAAGAACTCATGTGCCCTATATGACTTCAACGTGTCATCCTGACAGTTGTGGTACTGTGTGGTAGTCGAAAAAAACTGAATGAAATTAAATCATAATCAGCGAATAAGTGAGATTCACATGTTTGATTTCCATTGACAAAAGCAGATTCAAGAATGCAAAAGCAGAGAGACAAAAAGATTAGTGTCATTTGAGCCAGGGAGGTATAGGGTGATGGGGGAAGTTAAGGAAGGCGGAGAGAGAGGGACTGAGCAGGAGGGGTAGGTTAAGTACAAATTTGGAACCACACAAGCCAACCACACACTGAAAGACTGTAATTTGGACTTTCCCAGAATAGCCAGTAAACGAGGGAGAGAGGAGGGACAGAATAACATGAACTCTTCAGCAGCACGCAACACGCACAACAACAACACACACCCGGGGACGGTCATCACGTCTCACATACACATGAGCTATACACATATAGGCAACACATACACCACTCTACTTATATGTATACATACGCCCGAATGGATAAGCATGACGGAGCTGCATGTACATGTGCTGAAGCAAAACCGTGTATTTGCGGATGGTGAAACTCCACGCCCTCTGTTGAAATCTTTAAAAGGAATAATTTGCTTTTTAGACTTTTTTGGAAATGCGCTTTTGTGCTGTCTTGCCAAACATTGATTGATGAGGAGCTCAATGCCACTCTTGTGTCTAACTATGAAGCTACAGCTGTTTGTCTGTTAGCTTAGTTTAGCTTAGCATAAAGACTGGAAAACAAAATCCACTAACCTACCTAATATTAACACATTTGTTTAATCCGTGCAAAAACTGCAGTATAAAAACAACATTTCTCGGGCGGTCACAGTGACTCTAGGAAGTCACCACAACTTGATGTTTTTACACTTCAGTTTTTCACAAACAACATATAAAGTGTTAATTATTGTGCTGTAAAGATGCTGTTTGACAGAGCCAGGCTAGCCGCTTCCCTGTTTTCAGTCTTTATGCTAAGTTAAGCTATAAAATGAATATAAACTAGATAAATGCTGAACTATTCCTTTAATTTTTTGTGAAACCCTAATGTGACTTTAAACTGGATTTTGAGTATAACTGTATATTTATATTAGTTTTCCATTCACCCAAATTGCCCTGGACTCAGTCACCAAAAAGAAGTTAGGTCAGTTAAAACTTTGTATGAGACAAATGGTGCAATTTGTAGCTTGGTGGGGTAATAATCTTAGAAACAGAGGGCTAATGCACTCATAAAGTAATGTAGTTTTTTCAACAGAATAAACAAACAAGATATAAAGTGTTAATTAATGCGCTTTAGAGGTTTTTACAAGCAGATTTATTTTTACATGGACTGTGTCATCTGTTTCCCCATTTCCAGTCTTTAAACTAAGCTAAGCTATCCGTCTCCTGGAATGGCTTTAGCTTCATTTTTACTGTACAGACATTAGAGAGATATTATTGCTTTTATGTCAAGCAGACAAATAAGCATATTTCCTAAAATGTCAAATGTCAAACAATTGCTTTAACAATTAGGTGTTTTCGTTTTCCTGTTTCTCCTCTGCAACTTACAGTTTCCCACATCACTCTTCATCTCTGCCTTAAACCATCGAGACATTTATGTTTCTTCAGAGAACCATAATTCCAGTCTTGGACTTTCCACTGACTGTTGTTTTGATGCTAACATCACTTGATACATTGTCCAATTCTTCAGTTTTCTTTTATTTTCAGTTTTTTTTTTCTTTTGCGGTCATTGTTCTTACAGACACAAATCTGTCTCTGTTCTGCTCATTTCTGCAAGTAGCTAATTTTTCTGCTACATCCCGAAACATCTGAAACCAATAATCTCATCAGCAACAGTAGTGTCACGGCTGATTTGTGACTTTGTGTTTTACACTTCTATGCAGACCTGCAAAGCATCGCACGCAGTCAGTTCTAGACATCCACCTCTGTGGAGGTTATGTCCTCGTCAAGACACTTTTAGCTGCACGTCAGTTGTGCAGACAATGCACAGACATGCGCGGCTTCCAGCAGCTTTCCGTCAAACTCGCAGATAGTTTTAAATATACATGCATTCAGCGTAACTGGACACAGATGTTGTGAAAAACTTGGTAGGATCTGACATGCTGTCTAAAACACTAACAGCACGGATTGCAGAGAAGTATAAACAAAGCGTCAGTCATCACAGAGCACTGAAAAAAAAGTTTCAAAATCAGCTCGAACATGTCAGGCCTTTCCATATCTGTTTTACATGAAGCTTTACTTCATTATCATAAAGGGAGTGGAGGTTATGATAGCACGACTCTGACTAAAAGATAGCTGGTTTCAATTCTGGCCCTGCTCGGAAAATATTAATGGGGAAGAATTTAAACCGATAAAAACTGCTCACTTTAATTTCAGTGACTGCTGCTAAAGTGCCCTTGAGCAAGGTATTATTCCTTAACAGTGGTGTGTTGTGGGTGAACAAGGCAGCTGTGTGTTTGAAGGAAGGCAAAAAAACAGAGGCAAACTCTTGCTCACACTGATAAAGGGGTAAAACTACAAGTAAACAAGTATTATTTTTTATGACTGCTCCGGTGTTTGAGTCTGTGGTGAGAATACTTTTAGACTTTTAGACTTTTTTCATTTCACGATAAGAGGTATATGGAGGTATACTGTAGTAAGAAGTAAGTGGAAGGTTGCCTCTTGTTGCCCAGTAATGGGCAAACACAATAAAAGAGGAAAATGAGAGATAAATAAGAAAGCAAACAAATATAAAATGAGGAAAAAACACTCTCTGAAAAAGTAGCCATTATTTATTTTTTTTATATATGAAACCGCTTTTTACATTTTTTTTTAAATTGTCGAATAAATTTATCAAATTTAACAGTATTGTTGAAAAAGTCTGTTCTTCCGTCTTCAAAAACTACTCAGCCTTGATATCCTGTCAACATAAAGTAAATTTCCTGTGAATATAGTCAAATAAATACAACTTTTTTAAAAACGAGATTATGATTATCACATGTACATTCAGACAGATTAGTTCTCTGAAGAGATATTTTTCAAAGACAAAATCAGTCTGAATTAGATTTAGCGACTGAGCTCACACTGGGCTCACTATAAACCTCATCATGCAAATCCTGAAGATCCATTTCCCTTAGTGTGAGGCAAACCTGAAATGTAATGTATGCTTGATTTATTTCTCCACACTCGCATCATAAATATGATAACCAACATTCATTGATATGAATACAAGGCTTACTTACCTACTGTATATTCACTGTATGTGTTGGCTTCACATACTGGCAAAACCATTTACACAGTCGCTGCTGTGCTCTTACTGGAGTACACCCTTTTGTTTATTTTCACCTTGTCTGACTTACTGCGCATTAACGTCTCATCACTAGTTTGGATGGAGAATGAAAACAGTGAACGAAGCTCATGGCGACTGTGGCGATGCCGTCAGCCCTCTGCGCAACGCTGTCTCAGCAGGTCAAGCGGAAGAAGTAGGTCAGCTGTTGATTTAAACTGGGTCACATTGGCCTATTGCTGATGGCCCTCGAGCCAGCCAATGTGGGTATTAAGTGTACGCTGCCCTCATTAACAAACAATAATTTTCACTCCAGGATTATCACCCTCTGATCCTGCTTGATGACTTAACCTAAGTGTCATTTTGACTGTTAAAACTATAAAGACTCGCTCGAGGATGGAAAGAGATTAAGGTTCATTTACATTTTTAGATTTCAAGCATTGAGCAGCTCCAGAGTGTATCACTACAATTTGCTTCAATTCCTAGATCATTCTTTGGTTGTTTGTCTTTAGCACGGATCACGTTACTCATGTGTCTAAAAAAAACACTTTAAACGCACAACAAATTACATCTTGCCTAACACTATCTGGATTGTCCTACATCTTTTATTTGACACTGAAAATAGACCCACTTTATTCCCCTTTTCCCTTTACATTTTTCCCTTTTTCCAGTTAGATTAGAGGATTGATACTACTCTCAAATCTGTACGGTCAATATGATCTGAAGCTACTGACAGCAGCTAATTACTTACTTATATGTTATATCTAATTTGTTCGATTTGTACAAAAATGTCAAGTTGTGGTTTAACAGCTTGATTTATGGAGATAAGGCCAACAGCCGATTAGCTGAACTTAACAGCATATACATGTAGACTGGAAATAAGGGGACACAGCTAACCTGACTCTGTCCATATGAAACCACAAGCTGTTAAACACAACTTTGTACAAACTGATCAGAGATATAACATGAAAGTGAACTTTAGCGGTGCTGGTAGGTGGATTTTGTTACATTTGGATAAAGCCAAGCTAATCCCTGTTTCCGGTCTTATTATGTCCTTATTAGCACAGCAACCAATTAGCTTAACTTAGCTAATTAGCTGCTGCCAATAGCTTCATATTTTCTTTAACACAAAAGATAAAAGAAAGCGTGAAGAGACCATCTGGACAGCCAAAAGTTCAATGTTTTCTCCATAGTGCAGGTTGTTGTTCAGATGTCCTACTTCATTAATCCAACCACTGAGGAAAACCCTCCTTCCTGTGGGATAGTATTCACTTGCTTAAACACATTTGTGATTTTATTGGCTCAGAGTGTGTGTTATTACCACAATGTTCTTCTTCTCTGTGGTTTCTGTAAAAGCAGCCTCGGGAGCTAGTCACTGCTGAGATGAGTCAGCCCATCGGAGAAAACCAGTATCACCACCAGCCATGTGTCATTATGTATTCCCTGAACTTCCCCTGCCATAGCTCTGCGGCTGTCCTTCATGGTGTTTCCAGATTTTGAAAGACATTCAACACATCTGTGATTTTCATCCTTCATTAGGTAAAGCAAATAAAGCAAATGAGCACCAGGGCTGAACCACAAAGATCAGCCAGATAAGGCTTTCACTTTTTGGTTTGATTCGATTTCAGATTGAATGTCTTGCCAGCAGTCAAGCTGGAGGGCACACGTGACATCAGGAGGAAAAAAAACCTTAGTTGTCATGACAAGTTATGGAGATGGCTTTGATGGCATTGTTTTGCACAATGCGTGGGGCATCATCAGCCAAAATGTTGGCAAGAAAAACAATATGTGGTTATTTTCTTTGTTCCATTTGGTTCTGAATTTCTGTGTTGATTGCTCTTTTGTCGTGATGCCAAAATCGCAAAGCGGGATACAGTGCAGTGGGTAAGCTAGATCATGTGTTGGCTTTCTGTTAGTCATTTAGGCAACATTGTACATTTAATAGGGGTGAGATCTCCCTGAATTGTTACTGAAGACAGTTTGTCTCCATGTGGTACATTATTCTCTTCATGCAGATTTGACCACATCATTTTCCTGTCTGTGAATGCAGTGACATTTTCTACTTTAGCTAACACAAGTCCCCCCATACACAACCAATTATTTCAGTTCCCAAGGTCATTTCACTCTTTAAATCCCAAAATAAAGACATTTTTGGCTTGCCCTGAACCACGCTTAGATGTGAATAAATCACTCTAATAGTGCACACTGATAGTCAGGATCTTTTAGTGGCTTTCATGCAGCTTTGAGCCAAATGTCCTGGCTAATTATATTTGATCCAGGGATTTCCTCATCACACATTTTTCCGCCCCTTTAAGAAATCGTGAATAGGGCTTGATTAAAGATCGTTATCACAAAGCTGAATGTGCTCAGGTGTGTTTGCTCTGCCTGCAAAGGTGCTGCAGGCCTTTAACGCACCCTTCAAACGCGCTCGCATGCAAAAATAAGTAACGTTTAATCACACAAGATGTGCACACATATTCACACACACATACACACACACTTTGTTTTCATTACATGAGAGCACATGATTTATTATCCTTTTTAAAAAAAAAACGCTCATGATTATATCAGTAAATATATACTTTTCAGTGTCAAATATCACTTTTGCCACAAGTTGCTGAGCTGGTTGAACTTCTAAGCCATCATGAAAAAAAAAATAGATTATTCTTGGCAAAAAGCAATTCTCCCCTCATGTTTCCACTAAACAATACACCAATATCAATAGTAATGCTGCACAAACTGTGCTAAAAGGTCACGTCAGTTACTCGTGTCCTGGTCCAAACCTGCTGCATGTGATTGCTGGACGCAGTCACCTCTCAACACTCACACCAAATCAGAATAGACAAATTGACAGATGAATTGAACCAGGTTTTTTTGGAACACTCATTTCCATCGACTTTACCTTGGCTGACTCCCTGCTACGGGCACTGCCGAGTACTTTTAATCCGATTAGTATACTTTCTGTCATGTCAATAAAGTTTTTAAAGGGTTTAAAGAATAAATCACATCCTGGCACGCAGGGGTTTGGGGGTTCCCTCTGTGCAAGTACAACAGGAGATTGTACAGGAAAAAAGGCTTTTAATTGATGCATCATCCATAAAATATGTCCAGAATTTTCTCTGGGCTGTCGTTCATCTGAAACACACTGACCTGTTTTCTAAGAACAGTGGACATGGACTCTCCAGTGATGATTCAGGAGGTTCAGTTTGGGTTTTGTCTCCTAGTGACACCCTCAGGTCTTTGTTGTTAAAGATAAACCAAGCCATTTCGTCTTGACCCGTGACTGTATTTACATAAGCTGGTTTTCAGTCTCTTGTGGTCTTTTGTGTTTGGTATTACCCAGTGACTGTTTTTGTTTGACCATTTTTAATGTGGTCAGCTCTCACACGAGAGACACGTCCAGCAGACGGGCGATGAGTGTGTGTGAGCGTGTGAACTCAGCCGTACTATTTCCAAATACCGAATGAAAATATCTACATTTTTGTGTTAAGGTTTGACAAAAAAAATGTGTCTCTACATTTCTAAATGCATGTGTCTCTGCAGTTCTAGGAAGACCTGTCTTACTCTCTCTTTTTTTCTCTCTTTAATTTCAATCCGCATGTGTTTGTATATTTGCATTGGGAGAAACCTGGGAAGGGCCAGCGTCTGGACGAACCGGGCTGACAGACGGATGAACATGCCAAAATGTGACCAAGGGAGAGGAAGGCGATGTTAAAAAACAAGGGAGGACAAGAGGAAGAAAAAGGCAGAGAGAACTTGGACGGTGGAGAAAGTGGAGAGAGACAGGGCCCCTGACCTGACCACACTGACACACTCGGGTCTCTTTCTCCTTGCCAGCTGTGCATTGTGGTCGACTCGGAGAGGACGCACTCGCACACACATATACTTATCTACGCATGCTGGCGATGAGGACATACTTGGCCTGTGTGCGTGTGTGTGTGTGTGTGTGTGTGTGTGTGTGTGTTTGAGTGTGTGTTTGGATGTGACAGCCCATCCATGCGTGCTAAAGAGAGTGCGAACGCTACCAAAAATCCAACCGGCTGTGTTTGTTTTCCTTCCAGCCTTTGTGCCTTTGTGTTCACGTCCCTGAACCTGTATGCACATCTGTGTGTGTATACGTATATTTACACGTCTGCTGGAGTGTGCTGGTGCTCGTTTCCATCTGTTTTTCTTGCTCAGCAGTTCAAGCGGGCAGGATATTGGTGCGCGGTGTGTCCCCGTGTAGCACTCCATCGTCTCAGCCTCCTCTCCCTGTCTCCACATGTGTGTCACGCCTGCCAACCATTAGCAACGTCGAACACAAACGGAGTAATTAGGAATAAGTGCTCAAAGGTGCAGCAGTTAGACCCCACAACTCCCCCCTCCCAAAGATCCCTTCCCACAATCCTTTGCCGCATTGTAGGGCTGCCGTTCCCACTGTAGGAGCCTGACTGTTGCCCAACGCGCACGTCTCCGCAAATAGAAATGGTGCTGCTAACAGGCGATGTGGGCACCCTGTGTTTTCAGAGCGGGCCCCAGCGAGTGCTGACTGGCCCTCGCAGGGATTATTTTTACCGCGTGTGTAGTTCTGTTGGACTGGCACAGGAGAGAGGAAATGCAACATGGTCAAAGAGTCAAGGAGGGGAAAGTTCCCTCTTAACACAGCAGTTTGTCATGTCTGTGTAGCGCACCAGCTTATGTTTATGTGTATCCGTGGGTGTGTATGTGTACACTACACTGTAACCAAATGCGGGTGGGCTTGTACAGTATGTGTGCACTGTGTTTAGATGAAGGGTACTGTCCGTGTGTTTATTTGTACGAGTGTTGTGTGTGTTTGTCTCCCCATTTCTAGGAAACAGGCTTTCCTTGGCAAAGCAGGCTGCCAGCAAGTTTGCTATAACCTCTGTAACCCCCACCCACCACCACCACCACCTCCACCCTTCCTCACCCTCCAGGAGAGAAGCTGGGAATCGATACGCCGCAATCTGAGGGAGTGAGCGTGCCAGCATCTGTAAGTTGAGGTTTGGGCAAGGAACATCAGTCAGATACACACGCACAAGAACATACAAACAATTACACACACACACACACACACACACATGCACCAGCACATACTGCGCACACATGTTAATGTTTGCGTGGACGCGGGGACTTCCCACAGGAGCTCATGACATCTTAATTCAGCAGCAACCAAATGCAAAGTGGTATACAGCGGAGGGGAAAACAGAATGGAAAAACTGCATTGCTCCAGCTGAGGTCAGTTCTGGAGACAAAACCCTTGTTGAGTGAGCAAAGTAAAAACCTGAAATATGTGCCTTAATCGCTGTCCTCGCTCTGCCCTCCAGCGATACGTGCTCCCGTTCGAGTCAAACAAAGGACGAAGAGGGAAATCAGCACAAACATATTTGCATATGCTCACAGTTTACTCATGAGCGAGTGCAAATGTTGTGCGGAAAATGGATCCAAATAATCGTAGGTGCATTCTAATTAAGATTTTTTTTTTTTCAAAAGTTCTAATCAGTTACACATATAAACAAATCTGCTTGCTATGCATAGATTTTATGGCTAAGTGCACCTACTCATACACGCGTGCACACACACACACACACACACGAACGTAAACACACTGAGGCCACCATAAATTACAGTCAGCCCATCTGGGAGCATTAAGAAGCTGTTAATGAATAGGGTGCTGGAGCAGCAGCCACAAGTGGAGCAAGGAGGAGGGAGGGGGGGGCAG